>NW_027288061.1:0-19793 GCF_047511675.1 Marmota flaviventris
AAATGCCCATGAAGAATAACCATGACTGGCCTGCTCCGCAGCCTGCTGCTCCTCAGTACACGCTCGTTAGGGAATGCAGACTTTTCAGTTGCCTGCGCCATGCCGGCCTTAGCTCAGGTCCCATGTGGCTCTTAAGGTGACCAAGAAACACTTCCAGCCACAGGAAACCCATCTAGAATCTCCATCCAACTCTACAACCCCATCTGACCCTGACACCTTCCCTGCACAGGATGTCCAAGCATGGAAGGACGAACTTGAGAAAGTACGTCCTCTGGAAACCTCCTGCCTTTCTGGGCCAATGCCACGGGCATCTCGGAGCCCCACGCGACATAGATTCCAACAGGAGCCCCAGCCCCACCCTGAAGCTCCAATGCCTGAACCCCACAACTTGTGCAGGAGAGGAGACCCTCAACGCCTGTCCAGCGCCTATGAAAGGCACTTGGCAAACTGCTGAATTTCATCACTCTCTACTTCCTTCAGGCACAGGCAACAATCCTTACGCACTACTTTGGACCCAGTTAGGCCTTTCCACTCTCCAAACCATTCACGGCTGTCCTATGCTCAAAAACTACAAGCTGAGGTCTCGGGTTCACATGCGCCTCCTACCAGAGAAGTCATGCCTGAGGTCTGCCACCACATTGGCTCATTCGGGATCCAAACTGCGTCTGTGCTCTTTCAGAAAGCACATCAACCACCATGTATGCAGCCCCACGGGCGGATCAAAAGCACACAACGATACTAAGGCTTTTTCCTGAAGCACTTCTGATGCCCCAACTCGAGAGTCAACCATCTATCAGGAGGATCCATTCCCAGAAGTGGCAGCAAAAGGCCCCGATTGGTGGTAAGACCCAGTTTCTCCATTTGCATTCCCTCAAATGTCCATCTACTCATCCAGGCACTGGTCCCTCTGGAGACCCACCCTTCCTTCCCCGGGTGGACCATGGCTCCTGCCAACATTGTGTGGCAATACCACTGACAACACTGTAGCATTTCCAGGAAAAGAGAAAACCCACCAGACTCCCGGAAACACCACGCCCCTGTGCACTAAACAAGGGTCTCCCATGCTTTGCGCTAGGCCTGCCTCCGCCTTCCGCTAAAAGAGGACCTCAATTTTCTCTGGAACACCCAGCAGACCACCATGGTTCTACTCGCCCTGGCAAAAAGGTCTCCAGGCCACAAGAGGAGGAAACTTACTCTCCTGTGCCATGGCCCAGAACCTCCTAGTACGCCTGAACCCTACTGCCTAACACCCACTAGGAAATCACCCCGGGCAGGCCAATGTCTTCCTCAACGTCTTGAGCTCTGGATCACCCATGCATGCCGAAACCAAATCAGGACTGACACTCAGAGGACTACAGGCTCGGAGTCCTAACGCCAAGTGAACTCGGCTGAAAAGGGCCTTCCCTTCCAGGGTCCATTCCTACACAGCCCCCGTCGGCAAAGGGCCACAGGCTTCTCCGCTCCGCCACCCGACTCACTGCAGCCCCCTACGCATACGTGGTGGACCTCAGTTTCGATGAGAACGACGGTATAGAGTTTTCACTCATTTTGTTCAGCTTCCAAGGAATGTTTCTGTGGGAGTCATCATCGATCCACGCTTGTGACCCTCACCTGGCAAGGAGCAACCTCGGTGACTTGGGGCCAGGAGACGCTTACCATCGTCAGCTATGAAGGGCCACACTCAGGAAACAGAGGGCACGGCCATGCGGGTGTTCCCCGTCCTCCTGGGCATCTTCCCACAGCCACAGGAGCCGGCGGCAACCTTTCCATCCTTCCGTGGAAACACGACCTGCCATGCGTATGCAAGGAGACAAAAGAGAGGGATGCCCATGAAGAATAACCATGACTGGCCTGCTCCGCAGCCTGCTGCTCCTCAGTACACGCTCGTTAGGGAATGCAGACTTTTCAGTTGCCTGTGCCATGCCGGCCTTAGCTCAGGTCCCATGTGGCTCTTAAGGTGACCAAGAAACACTTCCAGCCACAGGAAACCCATCTAGAATCTCCATCCAACTCTACAACCCCATCTGACCCTGACACCTTCCCTGCACAGGATGTCCAAGCATGGAAGGACGAACTTGAGAAACTACGTCCTCTGGAAACCTCCTGCCTTTCTGGGCCAATGCCACAGGCATCTCGGAGCCCCACGCGACATAGATTCCAACAGGAGCCCCAGCCCCACCCTGAAGCTCCAATGCCTGAACCCCACAACTTGTGCAGGAGAGGAGACCCTCAACGCCTGTCCAGCGCCTATGAAAGGCACTTGGCAAACTGCTGAATTTCATCACTCTCTACTTCCTTCAGGCACAGGCAACAATCCTTACGCACTACTTTGGACCCAGTTAGGCCTTTCCACTCCCCAAACCATTCACGGCTGTCCTATGCTCAAAAACTACAAGCTGAGGTCTCGGGTTCACAAGCGCCTCCTACCAGAGAAGTCATGCCTGAGGTCTGCCACCACATTGGCTCATTCGGGATCCAAACTGCGTCTGTGCTCTTTCAGAAAGCACATCAACCACCATGCATGCAGCCCCACGGGCGGACCAAAAGCACACAACGATACTAAGGCTTTTTCCTGAAGCACTTCTGATGCCCCAACTCGAGAGTCAACCATCTATCAGGAGGATCCATTCCCAGAAGTGGCAGCAAAAGGCCCCGCTTGGTGGTAAGACCCAGTTTCTCCATTTGCATTCCCTCAAATGTCCATCTACTCATCCAGGCACTGGTCCCTCTGGAGACCCACCCTTCCTTCCCCGCGTGGACCATGGCTCCTGCCAACATTGTGTGGCAATACCACTGGCAACACTGTAGCATTTCCAGGAAAAGAGAAAACCCACCAGACTCCCGGAAACACCACGCCCCTGTGCACTAAAGAAGGGTCTCCCATGCTTTGCGCTGGGCCTGCCTCCGCCTTCCGCTAAAAGAGGACCTCAATTTTCTCTGGAACACCCAGCAGACCACCATGGTTCTACTCGCCCTGGCAAAAACGTCTCCAAGCCAAAAGAGGAGGAAACTTACTCTCCTGGGCCATGGCCCAGAACGTCCTAGTACGCCTGAACCCTACTGCCGAACTCCCACTAGGAAATCACCCCGGGCAGGCCAATGTCTTCCTCAACGTCTTGAGCTCTGGATCACCCATGCAATGCCGAAACCAAATCAGGACTGACACTCAGAGGACTACAGGCTCGGAGTCCTAACGCCAAGTGAACTCGGCTGAAAAAGGGCTTCCCTTCCAGGGTCCATTCCCACACAGCCCCCGTTGGCAAATGGCCACAGGTTTTTCCCCTCCGCCACCCGACTCACTGCAGCCCCCTACGTCTACGTGGTGGACCTCAGTTTCGATGAGAACGACGGTATAGAGTTTTCACTCATTTTGTTCAGCTTCCAAGGAATGTTTTTGTGGGAGTCATCATCGATCCACGCTTGTGACCCTCACCTGGCAAGGAGCAACCTCGGTGACTTGGGGCCAGGAGACGCTTACCATCGTCAGCTATGAAGGGCCACACTCAGGAAAACAGAGGGCACGGCCATGCGGGTGTTCCCCGTCCTCCCTGGGCATCTTCCCACAGCCACAGGAGCCGGCGGCAACCTTTCCATCCTTCCGAGGAAGCACGACCTGCCATGCGTATGCAAGGAGACAAAAGAGAGAAATGCCCATGAAGAATAACCATGACTGGCCTGCTCCGCAGCCTGCTGCTCCTCAGTACACGCTCGTTAGGGAATGCAGACTTTTCAGTTGCCTGCGCCATGCCGGCCTTAGCTCAGGTCCCATGTGGCTCTTAAGGTGACCAAGAAACACTTCCAGCCACAGGAAACCCATCTAGAATCTCCATCCAACTCTACAACCCCATCTGACCCTGACACCTTCCCTGCACAGGATGTCCAAGCATGGAAGGACGAACTTGAGAAACTACGTCCTCTGGAAACCTCCTGCCTTTCTGGGCCAATGCCACGGGCATCTCGGAGCCCCACGCGACATAGATTCCAACAGGAGCCCCAGCCCCACCCTGAAGCTCCAATGCCTGAACCCCACAACTTGTGCAGGAGAGGAGACCCTCAACGCCTGTCCAGCGCCTATGAAAGGCACTTGGCAAACTGCTGAATTTCATCACTGTCTACTTCCTTCAGGCACAGGCAACAATCCTTACGCACTACTTTGGACCCAGTTAGGCCTTTCCACTCTCCAAACCATTCACGGCTGTCCTATGCTCAAAAACTACAAGCTGAGGTCTCGGGTTCACATGCGCCTCCTACCAGAGAAGTCATGCCTGAGGTCTGCCACCACATTGGCTCATTCGGGATCCAAACTGCGTCTGTGCTCTTTCAGAAAGCACATCAACCACCATGTATGCAGCCCCACGGGCGGATCAAAAGCACACAACGATACTAAGGCTTTTTCCTGAAGCACTTCTGATGCCCCAACTCGAGAGTCAACCATCTATCAGGAGGATCCATTCCCAGAAGTGGCAGCAAAAGGCCCCGATTGGTGGTAAGACCCAGTTTCTCCATTTGCATTCCCTCAAATGTCCATCTACTCATCCAGGCACTGGTCCCTCTGGAGACCCACCCTTCCTTCCCCGGGTGGACCATGGCTCCTGCCAACATTGTGTGGCAATACCACTGACAACACTGTAGCATTTCCAGGAAAAGAGAAAACCCACCAGACTCCCGGAAACACCACGCCCCTGTGCACTAAACAAGGGTCTCCCATGCTTTGCGCTAGGCCTGCCTCCGCCTTCCGCTAAAAGAGGACCTCAATTTTCTCTGGAACACCCAGCAGACCACCATGGTTCTACTCGCCCTGGCAAAAACGTCTCCAGGCCACAAGAGGAGGAAACTTACTCTCCTGTGCCATGGCCCAGAACCTCCTAGTACGCCTGAACCCTACTGCCGAACACCCACTAGGAAATCACCCCGGGCAGGCCAATGTCTTCCTCAACGTCTTGAGCTCTGGATCACCCATGCATGCCGAAACCAAATCAGGACTGACACTCAGAGGACTACAGGCTCGGAGTCCTAACGCCAAGTGAACTCGGCTGAAAAGGGCCTTCCCTTCCAGGGTCCATTCCTACACAGCCCCCGTCGGCAAAGGGCCACAGGCTTCTCCGCTCCACCACCCGACTCACTGCAGCCCCCTACGCATACGTGGTGGACCTCAGTTTCGATGAGAACGACGGTATAGAGTTTTCACTCATTTTGTTCAGCTTCCAAGGAATGTTTCTGTGGGAGTCATCATCGATCCACGCTTGTGACCCTCACCTGGCAAGGAGCAACCTCGGTGACTTGGGGCCAGGAGACGCTTACCATCGTCAGCTATGAAGGGCCACACTCAGGAAACAGAGGGCACGGCCATGCGGGTGTTCCCCGTCCTCCCTGGGCATCTTCCCACAGCCACAGGAGCCGGCGGCAACCTTTCCATCCTTCCGTGGAAACACGACCTGCCATGCGTATGCAAGGAGACAAAAGAGAGGGATGCCCATGAAGAATAACCATGACTGGCCTGCTCCGCAGCCTGCTGCTCCTCAGTACACGCTCGTTAGGGAATGCAGACTTTACAGTTGCCTGTGCCATGCCGGCCTTAGCTCAGGTCCCATGTGGCTCTTAAGGTGACCAAGAAACACTTCCAGCCACAGGAAACCCATCTAGAATCTCCATCCAACTCTACAACCCCATCTGACCCTGACACCTTCCCTGCACAGGATGTCCAAGCATGGAAGGACGAACTTGAGAAACTACGTCCTCTGGAAACCTCCTGCCTTTCTGGGCCAATGCCACAGGCATCTCGGAGCCCCACGCGACATAGATTCCAACAGGAGCCCCAGCCCCACCCTGAAGCTCCAATGCCTGAACCCCACAACTTGTGCAGGAGAGGAGACCCTCAACGCCTGTCCAGCGCCTATGAAAGGCACTTGGCAAACTGCTGAATTTCATCACTCTCTACTTCCTTCAGGCACAGGCAACAATCCTTACGCACTACTTTGGACCCAGTTAGGCCTTTCCACTCCCCAAACCATTCACGGCTGTCCTATGCTCAAAAACTACAAGCTGAGGTCTCGGGTTCACAAGCGCCTCCTACCAGAGAAGTCATGCCTGAGGTCTGCCACCACATTGGCTCATTCGGGATCCAAACTGCGTCTGTGCTCTTTCAGAAAGCACATCAACCACCATGCATGCAGCCCCACGGGCGGACCAAAAGCACACAACGATACTAAGGCTTTTTCCTGAAGCACTTCTGATGCCCCAACTCGAGAGTCAACCATCTATCAGGAGGATCCATTCCCAGAAGTGGCAGCAAAAGGCCCCGCTTGGTGGTAAGACCCAGTTTCTCCATTTGCATTCCCTCAAATGTCCATCTACTCATCCAGGCACTGGTCCCTCTGGAGACACACCCTTCCTTCCCCGGGTGGACCATGGCTCCTGCCAACATTGTGTGGCAATACCACTGACAACACTGTAGCATTTCCAGGAAAAGAGAAAACCCACCAGACTCCCGGAAACACCACGCCCCTGTGCACTAAAGAAGGGTCTCCCATGCTTTGCGCTGGGCCTGCCTCCGCCTTCCGCTAAAAGAGGACCTCAACTTTCTCTGGAACACCCAGCAGACCAGCATGGTTCTACTCGCCCTGGCAAAAACGTCTCCAGGCCACAAGAGGAGGAAACTTACTCTCCTGGGCCATGGCCCAGAACCTCCTAGTACGCCTGAACCTTACTGCCGAACACCCACTAGGAAATCATCCCGGGCAGGCCAATGTCTTCCTCAACGTCTTGAGCTCTGGATCACCCATGCATGCCGAAACCAAATCAGGACTGACACTCAGAGGACTACAGGCTCGGAGTCCTAACGCCAAGTGAACTCGGCTGAAAAAGGCCTTCCCTTCCAGGGTCCATTCCCACACAGCCCCCGTCGGCAAAGGGCCACAGGTTTTTCCCCTCCGCCACCCGACTCACTGCAGCCCCCTACGTCTACGTGGTGGACCTCAGTTTCGATGAGAACGACGGTATAGAGTTTTCACTCATTTTGTTCAGCTTCCAAGGAATGTTTTTGTGGGAGTCATCATCGATCCACGCTTGTGACCCTCACCTGGCAAGGAGCAACCTCGGTGACTTGGGGCCAGGAGACGCTTACCATCGTCAGCTATGAAGGGCCACACTCAGGAAACAGAGGGCACGGCCATGCGGGTGTTCCCCGTCCTCCCTGGGCATCTTCCCACAGCCACAGGAGCCGGCGGCAACCTTTCCATCCTTCCGTGGAAGCACGACCTGCCATGCGTATGCAAGGAGACAAAAGAGAGAAATGCCCATGAAGAATAACCATGACTGGCCTGCTCCGCAGCCTGCTGCTCCTCAGTACACGCTCGTTAGGGAATGCAGACTTTTCAGTTGCCTGCGCCATGCCGGCCTTAGCTCAGGTCCCATGTGGCTCTTAAGGTGACCAAGAAACACTTCCAGCCACAGGAAACCCATCTAGAATCTCCATCCAACTCTACAACCCCATCTGACCCTGACACCTTCCCTGCACAGGATGTCCAAGCATGGAAGGACGAACTTGAGAAAGTACGTCCTCTGGAAACCTCCTGCCTTTCTGGGCCAATGCCACGGGCATCTCGGAGCCCCACGCGACATAGATTCCAACAGGAGCCCCAGCCCCACCCTGAAGCTCCAATGCCTGAACCCCACAACTTGTGCAGGAGAGGAGACCCTCAACGCCTGTCCAGCGCCTATGAAAGGCACTTGGCAAACTGCTGAATTTCATCACTCTCTACTTCCTTCAGGCACAGGCAACAATCCTTACGCACTACTTTGGACCCAGTTAGGCCTTTCCACTCCCCAAACCATTCACGGCTGTCCTATGCTCAAAAACTACAAGCTGAGGTCTCGGGTTCACATGCGCCTCCTACCAGAGAAGTCATGCCTGAGGTCTGCCACCACATTGGCTCATTCGGGATCCAAACTGCGTCTGTGCTCTTTCAGAAAGCACATCAACCACCATGCATGCAGTCCCACGGGCGGACCAAAAGCACACAACGATACTAAGGCTTTTTCCTGAAGCACTTCTGATGCCCCAACTCGAGAGTCAACCATCTATCAGGAGGATCCATTCCCAGAAGTGGCAGCAAAAGGCCCCGCTTGGTGGTAAGACCCAGTTTCTCCATTTGCATTCCCTCAAATGTCCATCTACTCATCCAGGCACTGGTCCCTCTGGAGACCCACCCTTCCTTCCCCGCGTGGACCATGGCTCCTGCCAACATTGTGTGGCAATACCACTGGCAACACTGTAGCATTTCCAGGAAAAGAGAAAACCCACCAGACTCCCGGAAACACCACGCCCCTGTGCACTAAACAAGGGTCTCCCATGCTTTGCGCTGGGCCTGCCTCCGCCTTCCGCTAAAAGAGGACCTCAATTTTCTCTGGAACACCCAGCAGACCACCATGGTTCTACTCGCCCTGGCAAAAACGTCTCCAAGCCACAAGAGGAGGAAACTTACTCTCCTGTGCCATGGCCCAGAACCTCCTAGTACGCCTGAACCCTACTGCCGAACTCCCACTAGGAAATCACCCCGGGCAGGCCAATGTCTTCCTCAACGTCTTGAGCTCTGGATCACCCATGCAATGCCGAAACCAAATCAGGACTGACACTCAGAGGACTACAGGCTCGGAGTCCTAACGCCAAGTGAACTCGGCTGAAAAAGGGCTTCCCTTCCAGGGTCCATTCCCACACAGCCCCCGTTGGCAAATGGCCACAGGTTTTTCCCCTCCGCCACCCGACTCACTGCAGCCCCCTACGTCTACGTGGTGGACCTCAGTTTCGATGAGAACGACGGTATAGAGTTTTCACTCATTTTGTTCAGCTTCCAAGGAATGTTTTTGTGGGAGTCATCATCGATCCACGCTTGTGACCCTCACCTGGCAAGGAGCAACCTCGGTGACTTGGGGCCAGGAGACGCTTACCATCGTCAGCTATGAAGGGCCACACTCAGGAAACAGAGGGCACGGCCATGCGGGTGTTCCCCGTCCTCCCTGGGCATCTTCCCACAGCCACAGGAGCCGGCGGCAACCTTTCCATCCTTCCGAGGAAGCACGACCTGCCATGCGTATGCAAGGAGACAAAAGAGAGAAATGCCCATGAAGAATAACCATGACTGGCCTGCTCCGCAGCCTGCTGCTCCTCAGTACACGCTCGTTAGGGAATGCAGACTTTTCAGTTGCCTGCGCCATGCCGGCCTTAGCTCAGGTCCCATGTGGCTCTTAAGGTGACCAAGAAACACTTCCAGCCACAGGAAACCCATCTAGAATCTCCATCCAACTCTACAACCCCATCTGACCCTGACACCTTCCCTGCACAGGATGTCCAAGCATGGAAGGACGAACTTGAGAAAGTACGTCCTCTGGAAACCTCCTGCCTTTCTGGGCCAATGCCACGGGCATCTCGGAGCCCCACGCGACATAGATTCCAACAGGAGCCCCAGCCCCACCCTGAAGCTCCAATGCCTGAACCCCACAACTTGTGCAGGAGAGGAGACCCTCAACGCCTGTCCAGCGCCTATGAAAGGCACTTGGCAAACTGCTGAATTTCATCACTCTCTACTTCCTTCAGGCACAGGCAACAATCCTTACGCACTACTTTGGACCCAGTTAGGCCTTTCCACTCTCCAAACCATTCACGGCTGTCCTATGCTCAAAAACTACAAGCTGAGGTCTCGGGTTCACATGCGCCTCCTACCAGAGAAGTCATGCCTGAGGTCTGCCACCACATTGGCTCATTCGGGATCCAAACTGCGTCTGTGCTCTTTCAGAAAGCACATCAACCACCATGTATGCAGCCCCACGGGCGGATCAAAAGCACACAACGATACTAAGGCTTTTTCCTGAAGCACTTCTGATGCCCCAACTCGAGAGTCAACCATCTATCAGGAGGATCCATTCCCAGAAGTGGCAGCAAAAGGCCCCGATTGGTGGTAAGACCCAGTTTCTCCATTTGCATTCCCTCAAATGTCCATCTACTCATCCAGGCACTGGTCCCTCTGGAGACCCACCCTTCCTTCCCCGGGTGGACCATGGCTCCTGCCAACATTGTGTGGCAATACCACTGACAACACTGTAGCATTTCCAGGAAAAGAGAAAACCCACCAGACTCCCGGAAACACCACGCCCCTGTGCACTAAACAAGGGTCTCCCATGCTTTGCGCTAGGCCTGCCTCCGCCTTCCGCTAAAAGAGGACCTCAATTTTCTCTGGAACACCCAGCAGACCACCATGGTTCTACTCGCCCTGGCAAAAAGGTCTCCAGGCCACAAGAGGAGGAAACTTACTCTCCTGTGCCATGGCCCAGAACCTCCTAGTACGCCTGAACCCTACTGCCTAACACCCACTAGGAAATCACCCCGGGCAGGCCAATGTCTTCCTCAACGTCTTGAGCTCTGGATCACCCATGCATGCCGAAACCAAATCAGGACTGACACTCAGAGGACTACAGGCTCGGAGTCCTAACGCCAAGTGAACTCGGCTGAAAAGGGCCTTCCCTTCCAGGGTCCATTCCTACACAGCCCCCGTCGGCAAAGGGCCACAGGCTTCTCCGCTCCGCCACCCGACTCACTGCAGCCCCCTACGCATACGTGGTGGACCTCAGTTTCGATGAGAACGACGGTATAGAGTTTTCACTCATTTTGTTCAGCTTCCAAGGAATGTTTCTGTGGGAGTCATCATCGATCCACGCTTGTGACCCTCACCTGGCAAGGAGCAACCTCGGTGACTTGGGGCCAGGAGACGCTTACCATCGTCAGCTATGAAGGGCCACACTCAGGAAACAGAGGGCACGGCCATGCGGGTGTTCCCCGTCCTCCCTGGGCATCTTCCCACAGCCACAGGAGCCGGCGGCAACCTTTCCATCCTTCCGTGGAAACACGACCTGCCATGCGTATGCAAGGAGACAAAAGAGAGGGATGCCCATGAAGAATAACCATGACTGGCCTGCTCCGCAGCCTGCTGCTCCTCAGTACACGCTCGTTAGGGAATGCAGACTTTTCAGTTGCCTGTGCCATGCCGGCCTTAGCTCAGGTCCCATGTGGCTCTTAAGGTGACCAAGAAACACTTCCAGCCACAGGAAACCCATCTAGAATCTCCATCCAACTCTACAACCCCATCTGACCCTGACACCTTCCCTGCACAGGATGTCCAAGCATGGAAGGACGAACTTGAGAAACTACGTCCTCTGGAAACCTCCTGCCTTTCTGGGCCAATGCCACAGGCATCTCGGAGCCCCACGCGACATAGATTCCAACAGGAGCCCCAGCCCCACCCTGAAGCTCCAATGCCTGAACCCCACAACTTGTGCAGGAGAGGAGACCCTCAACGCCTGTCCAGCGCCTATGAAAGGCACTTGGCAAACTGCTGAATTTCATCACTCTCTACTTCCTTCAGGCACAGGCAACAATCCTTACGCACTACTTTGGACCCAGTTAGGCCTTTCCACTCCCCAAACCATTCACGGCTGTCCTATGCTCAAAAACTACAAGCTGAGGTCTCGGGTTCACAAGCGCCTCCTACCAGAGAAGTCATGCCTGAGGTCTGCCACCACATTGGCTCATTCGGGATCCAAACTGCGTCTGTGCTCTTTCAGAAAGCACATCAACCACCATGCATGCAGCCCCACGGGCGGACCAAAAGCACACAACGATACTAAGGCTTTTTCCTGAAGCACTTCTGATGCCCCAACTCGAGAGTCAACCATCTATCAGGAGGATCCATTCCCAGAAGTGGCAGCAAAAGGCCCCGCTTGGTGGTAAGACCCAGTTTCTCCATTTGCATTCCCTCAAATGTCCATCTACTCATCCAGGCACTGGTCCCTCTGGAGACCCACCCTTCCTTCCCCGCGTGGACCATGGCTCCTGCCAACATTGTGTGGCAATACCACTGGCAACACTGTAGCATTTCCAGGAAAAGAGAAAACCCACCAGACTCCCGGAAACACCACGCCCCTGTGCACTAAAGAAGGGTCTCCCATGCTTTGCGCTGGGCCTGCCTCCGCCTTCCGCTAAAAGAGGACCTCAATTTTCTCTGGAACACCCAGCAGACCACCATGGTTCTACTCGCCCTGGCAAAAACGTCTCCAAGCCAAAAGAGGAGGAAACTTACTCTCCTGGGCCATGGCCCAGAACGTCCTAGTACGCCTGAACCCTACTGCCGAACTCCCACTAGGAAATCACCCCGGGCAGGCCAATGTCTTCCTCAACGTCTTGAGCTCTGGATCACCCATGCAATGCCGAAACCAAATCAGGACTGACACTCAGAGGACTACAGGCTCGGAGTCCTAACGCCAAGTGAACTCGGCTGAAAAAGGGCTTCCCTTCCAGGGTCCATTCCCACACAGCCCCCGTTGGCAAATGGCCACAGGTTTTTCCCCTCCGCCACCCGACTCACTGCAGCCCCCTACGTCTACGTGGTGGACCTCAGTTTCGATGAGAACGACGGTATAGAGTTTTCACTCATTTTGTTCAGCTTCCAAGGAATGTTTTTGTGGGAGTCATCATCGATCCACGCTTGTGACCCTCACCTGGCAAGGAGCAACCTCGGTGACTTGGGGCCAGGAGACGCTTACCATCGTCAGCTATGAAGGGCCACACTCAGGAAACAGAGGGCACGGCCATGCGGGTGTTCCCCGTCCTCCCTGGGCATCTTCCCACAGCCACAGGAGCCGGCGGCAACCTTTCCATCCTTCCGAGGAAGCACGACCTGCCATGCGTATGCAAGGAGACAAAAGAGAGAAATGCCCATGAAGAATAACCATGACTGGCCTGCTCCGCAGCCTGCTGCTCCTCAGTACACGCTCGTTAGGGAATGCAGACTTTTCAGTTGCCTGCGCCATGCCGGCCTTAGCTCAGGTCCCATGTGGCTCTTAAGGTGACCAAGAAACACTTCCAGCCACAGGAAACCCATCTAGAATCTCCATCCAACTCTACAACCCCATCTGACCCTGACACCTTCCCTGCACAGGATGTCCAAGCATGGAAGGACGAACTTGAGAAACTACGTCCTCTGGAAACCTCCTGCCTTTCTGGGCCAATGCCACGGGCATCTCGGAGCCCCACGCGACATAGATTCCAACAGGAGCCCCAGCCCCACCCTGAAGCTCCAATGCCTGAACCCCACAACTTGTGCAGGAGAGGAGACCCTCAACGCCTGTCCAGCGCCTATGAAAGGCACTTGGCAAACTGCTGAATTTCATCACTGTCTACTTCCTTCAGGCACAGGCAACAATCCTTACGCACTACTTTGGACCCAGTTAGGCCTTTCCACTCTCCAAACCATTCACGGCTGTCCTATGCTCAAAAACTACAAGCTGAGGTCTCGGGTTCACATGCGCCTCCTACCAGAGAAGTCATGCCTGAGGTCTGCCACCACATTGGCTCATTCGGGATCCAAACTGCGTCTGTGCTCTTTCAGAAAGCACATCAACCACCATGTATGCAGCCCCACGGGCGGATCAAAAGCACACAACGATACTAAGGCTTTTTCCTGAAGCACTTCTGATGCCCCAACTCGAGAGTCAACCATCTATCAGGAGGATCCATTCCCAGAAGTGGCAGCAAAAGGCCCCGATTGGTGGTAAGACCCAGTTTCTCCATTTGCATTCCCTCAAATGTCCATCTACTCATCCAGGCACTGGTCCCTCTGGAGACCCACCCTTCCTTCCCCGGGTGGACCATGGCTCCTGCCAACATTGTGTGGCAATACCACTGACAACACTGTAGCATTTCCAGGAAAAGAGAAAACCCACCAGACTCCCGGAAACACCACGCCCCTGTGCACTAAACAAGGGTCTCCCATGCTTTGCGCTAGGCCTGCCTCCGCCTTCCGCTAAAAGAGGACCTCAATTTTCTCTGGAACACCCAGCAGACCACCATGGTTCTACTCGCCCTGGCAAAAACGTCTCCAGGCCACAAGAGGAGGAAACTTACTCTCCTGTGCCATGGCCCAGAACCTCCTAGTACGCCTGAACCCTACTGCCGAACACCCACTAGGAAATCACCCCGGGCAGGCCAATGTCTTCCTCAACGTCTTGAGCTCTGGATCACCCATGCATGCCGAAACCAAATCAGGACTGACACTCAGAGGACTACAGGCTCGGAGTCCTAACGCCAAGTGAACTCGGCTGAAAAGGGCCTTCCCTTCCAGGGTCCATTCCTACACAGCCCCCGTCGGCAAAGGGCCACAGGCTTCTCCGCTCCACCACCCGACTCACTGCAGCCCCCTACGCATACGTGGTGGACCTCAGTTTCGATGAGAACGACGGTATAGAGTTTTCACTCATTTTGTTCAGCTTCCAAGGAATGTTTCTGTGGGAGTCATCATCGATCCACGCTTGTGACCCTCACCTGGCAAGGAGCAACCTCGGTGACTTGGGGCCAGGAGACGCTTACCATCGTCAGCTATGAAGGGCCACACTCAGGAAACAGAGGGCACGGCCATGCGGGTGTTCCCCGTCCTCCCTGGGCATCTTCCCACAGCCACAGGAGCCGGCGGCAACCTTTCCATCCTTCCGTGGAAACACGACCTGCCATGCGTATGCAAGGAGACAAAAGAGAGGGATGCCCATGAAGAATAACCATGACTGGCCTGCTCCGCAGCCTGCTGCTCCTCAGTACACGCTCGTTAGGGAATGCAGACTTTACAGTTGCCTGTGCCATGCCGGCCTTAGCTCAGGTCCCATGTGGCTCTTAAGGTGACCAAGAAACACTTCCAGCCACAGGAAACCCATCTAGAATCTCCATCCAACTCTACAACCCCATCTGACCCTGACACCTTCCCTGCACAGGATGTCCAAGCATGGAAGGACGAACTTGAGAAACTACGTCCTCTGGAAACCTCCTGCCTTTCTGGGCCAATGCCACAGGCATCTCGGAGCCCCACGCGACATAGATTCCAACAGGAGCCCCAGCCCCACCCTGAAGCTCCAATGCCTGAACCCCACAACTTGTGCAGGAGAGGAGACCCCCCCCCCCCCTCAACGCCTGTCCAGCGCCTATGAAAGGCACTTGGCAAACTGCTGAATTTCATCACTCTCTACTTCCTTCAGGCACAGGCAACAATCCTTACGCACTACTTTGGACCCAGTTAGGCCTTTCCACTCCCCAAACCATTCACGGCTGTCCTATGCTCAAAAACTACAAGCTGAGGTCTCGGGTTCACAAGCGCCTCCTACCAGAGAAGTCATGCCTGAGGTCTGCCACCACATTGGCTCATTCGGGATCCAAACTGCGTCTGTGCTCTTTCAGAAAGCACATCAACCACCATGCATGCAGCCCCACGGGCGGACCAAAAGCACACAACGATACTAAGGCTTTTTCCTGAAGCACTTCTGATGCCCCAACTCGAGAGTCAACCATCTATCAGGAGGATCCATTCCCAGAAGTGGCAGCAAAAGGCCCCGCTTGGTGGTAAGACCCAGTTTCTCCATTTGCATTCCCTCAAATGTCCATCTACTCATCCAGGCACTGGTCCCTCTGGAGACACACCCTTCCTTCCCCGGGTGGACCATGGCTCCTGCCAACATTGTGTGGCAATACCACTGACAACACTGTAGCATTTCCAGGAAAAGAGAAAACCCACCAGACTCCCGGAAACACCACGCCCCTGTGCACTAAAGAAGGGTCTCCCATGCTTTGCGCTGGGCCTGCCTCCGCCTTCCGCTAAAAGAGGACCTCAACTTTCTCTGGAACACCCAGCAGACCAGCATGGTTCTACTCGCCCTGGCAAAAACGTCTCCAGGCCACAAGAGGAGGAAACTTACTCTCCTGGGCCATGGCCCAGAACCTCCTAGTACGCCTGAACCTTACTGCCGAACACCCACTAGGAAATCATCCCGGGCAGGCCAATGTCTTCCTCAACGTCTTGAGCTCTGGATCACCCATGCATGCCGAAACCAAATCAGGACTGACACTCAGAGGACTACAGGCTCGGAGTCCTAACGCCAAGTGAACTCGGCTGAAAAAGGCCTTCCCTTCCAGGGTCCATTCCCACACAGCCCCCGTCGGCAAAGGGCCACAGGTTTTTCCCCTCCGCCACCCGACTCACTGCAGCCCCCTACGTCTACGTGGTGGACCTCAGTTTCGATGAGAACGACGGTATAGAGTTTTCACTCATTTTGTTCAGCTTCCAAGGAATGTTTTTGTGGGAGTCATCATCGATCCACGCTTGTGACCCTCACCTGGCAAGGAGCAACCTCGGTGACTTGGGGCCAGGAGACGCTTACCATCGTCAGCTATGAAGGGCCACACTCAGGAAACAGAGGGCACGGCCATGCGGGTGTTCCCCGTCCTCCCTGGGCATCTTCCCACAGCCACAGGAGCCGGCGGCAACCTTTCCATCCTTCCGTGGAAGCACGACCTGCCATGCGTATGCAAGGAGACAAAAGAGAGAAATGCCCATGAAGAATAACCATGACTGGCCTGCTCCGCAGCCTGCTGCTCCTCAGTACACGCTCGTTAGGGAATGCAGACTTTTCAGTTGCCTGCGCCATGCCGGCCTTAGCTCAGGTCCCATGTGGCTCTTAAGGTGACCAAGAAACACTTCCAGCCACAGGAAACCCATCTAGAATCTCCATCCAACTCTACAACCCCATCTGACCCTGACACCTTCCCTGCACAGGATGTCCAAGCATGGAAGGACGAACTTGAGAAAGTACGTCCTCTGGAAACCTCCTGCCTTTCTGGGCCAATGCCACGGGCATCTCGGAGCCCCACGCGACATAGATTCCAACAGGAGCCCCAGCCCCACCCTGAAGCTCCAATGCCTGAACCCCACAACTTGTGCAGGAGAGGAGACCCTCAACGCCTGTCCAGCGCCTATGAAAGGCACTTGGCAAACTGCTGAATTTCATCACTCTCTACTTCCTTCAGGCACAGGCAACAATCCTTACGCACTACTTTGGACCCAGTTAGGCCTTTCCACTCCCCAAACCATTCACGGCTGTCCTATGCTCAAAAACTACAAGCTGAGGTCTCGGGTTCACATGCGCCTCCTACCAGAGAAGTCATGCCTGAGGTCTGCCACCACATTGGCTCATTCGGGATCCAAACTGCGTCTGTGCTCTTTCAGAAAGCACATCAACCACCATGCATGCAGCCCCACGGGCGGACCAAAAGCACACAACGATACTAAGGCTTTTTCCTGAAGCACTTCTGATGCCCCAACTCGAGAGTCAACCATCTATCAGGAGGATCCATTCCCAGAAGTGGCAGCAAAAGGCCCCGCTTGGTGGTAAGACCCAGTTTCTCCATTTGCATTCCCTCAAATGTCCATCTACTCATCCAGGCACTGGTCCCTCTGGAGACCCACCCTTCCTTCCCCGCGTGGACCATGGCTCCTGCCAACATTGTGTGGCAATACCACTGGCAACACTGTAGCATTTCCAGGAAAAGAGAAAACCCACCAGACTCCCGGAAACACCACGCCCCTGTGCACTAAACAAGGGTCTCCCATGCTTTGCGCTGGGCCTGCCTCCGCCTTCCGCTAAAAGAGGACCTCAATTTTCTCTGGAACACCCAGCAGACCACCATGGTTCTACTCGCCCTGGCAAAAACGTCTCCAAGCCACAAGAGGAGGAAACTTACTCTCCTGGGCCATGGCCCAGAACGTCCTAGTACGCCTGAACCCTACTGCCGAACTCCCACTAGGAAATCACCCCGGGCAGGCCAATGTCTTCCTCAACGTCTTGAGCTCTGGATCACCCATGCAATGCCGAAACCAAATCAGGACTGACACTCAGAGGACTACAGGCTCGGAGTCCTAACGCCCAGTGAACTCGGCTGAAAAAGGGCTTCCCTTCCAGGGTCCATTCCCACACAGCCCCCGTTGGCAAATGGCCACAGGTTTTTCCCCTCCGCCACCCGACTCACTGCAGCCCCCTACGTCTACGTGGTGGACCTCAGTTTCGATGAGAACGACGGTATAGAGTTTTCACTCATTTTGTTCAGCTTCCAAGGAATGTTTTTGTGGGAGTCATCATCGATCCACGCTTGTGACCCTCACCTGGCAAGGAGCAACCTCGGTGACTTGGGGCCAGGAGACGCTTACCATCGTCAGCTATGAAGGGCCACACTCAGGAAACAGAGGGCACGGCCATGCGGGTGTTCCCCGTCCTCCCTGGGCATCTTCCCACAGCCACAGGAGCCGGCGGCAACCTTTCCATCCTTCCGAGGAAGCACGACCTGCCATGCGTATGCAAGGAGACAAAAGAGAGAAATGCCCATGAAGAATAACCATGACTGGCCTGCTCCGCAGCCTGCTGCTCCTCAGTACACGCTCGTTAGGGAATGCAGACTTTTCAGTTGCCTGCGCCATGCCGGCCTTAGCTCAGGTCCCATGTGGCTCTTAAGGTGACCAAGAAACACTTCCAGCCACAGGAAACCCATCTAGAATCTCCATCCAACTCTACAACCCCATCTGACCCTGACACCTTCCCTGCACAGGATGTCCAAGCATGGAAGGACGAACTTGAGAAAGTACGTCCTCTGGAAACCTCCTGCCTTTCTGGGCCAATGACACGGGCATCTCGGAGCCCCACGCGACATAGATTCCAACAGGAGCCCCAGCCCCACCCTGAAGCTCCAATGCCTGAACCCCACAACTTGTGCAGGAGAGGAGACCCTCAACGCCTGTCCAGCGCCTATGAAAGGCACTTGGCAAACTGCTGAATTTCATCACTGTCTACTTCCTTCAGGCACAGGCAACAATCCTTACGCACTACTTTGGACCCAGTTAGGCCTTTCCACTCTCCAAACCATTCACGGCTGTCCTATGCTCAAAAACTACAAGCTGAGGTCTCGGGTTCACATGCGCCTCCTACCAGAGAAGTCATGCCTGAGGTCTGCCACCACATTGGCTCATTCGGGATCCAAACTGCGTCTGTGCTCTTTCAGAAAGCACATCAACCACCATGTATGCAGCCCCACGGGCGGATCAAAAGCACACAACGATACTAAGGCTTTTTCCTGAAGCACTTCTGATGCCCCAACTCGAGAGTCAACCATCTATCAGGAGGATCCATTCCCAGAAGTGGCAGCAAAAGGCCCCGATTGGTGGTAAGACCCAGTTTCTCCATTTGCATTCCCTCAAATGTCCATCTACTCATCCAGGCACTGGTCCCTCTGGAGACCCACCCTTCCTTCCCCGGGTGGACCATGGCTCCTGCCAACATTGTGTGGCAATACCACTGACAACACTGTAGCATTTCCAGGAAAAGAGAAAACCCACCAGACTCCCGGAAACACCACGCCCCTGTGCACTAAACAAGGGTCTCCCATGCTTTGCGCTAGGCCTGCCTCCGCCTTCCGCTAAAAGAGGACCTCAATTTTCTCTGGAACACCCAGCAGACCACCATGGTTCTACTCGCCCTGGCAAAAACGTCTCCAGGCCACAAGAGGAGGAAACTTACTCTCCTGTGCCATGGCCCAGAACCTCCTAGTACGCCTGAACCCTACTGCCTAACACCCACTAGGAAATCACCCCGGGCAGGCCAATGTCTTCCTCAACGTCTTGAGCTCTGGATCACCCATGCATGCCGAAACCAAATCAGGACTGACACTCAGAGGACTACAGGCTCGGAGTCCTAACGCCAAGTGAACTCGGCTGAAAAGGGCCTTCCCTTCCAGGGTCCATTCCTACACAGCCCCCGTCGGCAAAGGGCCACAGGCTTCTCCGCTCCGCCACCCGACTCACTGCAGCCCCCTACGCATACGTGGTGGACCTCAGTTTCGATGAGAACGACGGTATAGAGTTTTCACTCATTTTGTTCAGCTT
>NW_027288062.1:0-19068 GCF_047511675.1 Marmota flaviventris
GGCCCCAACCAGCACGGACGTGGTGGGCAGGAATTAGGCAGCCGCTGCCCACGTGGGGTTCGTGGTAGGGTCGTGGCCGCGGCTCGGCCGTCACCGGTGGGGATCCGGTTCTAGGGTTCTCTCCCCGCCACTCACGAGGGCCATGGTCCCGGGGCTGGGCTGTCTTGCCACGCCCGGTGACCCCACGGTGCGTGGCGATCAGAGAGGTCTCTACCTCTGAACTGCTGTGTTGTGCAGTGGCCGGCAGGCGTGGGTGGTTTGGAAAGGCCCTGGAGTGAAGGAGCCTGGCGGCCACAGTCTGGCACGACGGGAACAGGGTCCTCTGCAGGGCCGAGAGAGATAGGCGACGGGCGGGCGGGGGCCCAGAGGCGGATTTTGCCCACGGGAGAGATCCGGAAAGGGCCCGCGCGGCAGCCAAAAGGTGGGCCTGTCAGGAGTGGGATTCGAACCCACGCCTCCAGGGGAGACTGCGACCTGAACGCAGCGCCTTAGACCGCTCGGCCATCCTGACGGCGGGCCTGAGCGCGTGGCGGCTCGCCTGGCTGGGACCCGGCGTTGGCGCAGGTGTCCTTGGCTGGCTCGGTGGTGCGCCGTGCCCGGCGGTCTGCGCGCGCGCCGGACGGACGGGCCTGGCGCGCCGGGAGAAAGCCAAGTCCGCGCATCGGTGCGGTCGCATCCCCCACCGAGCCCGGCCAGGTACCACTAACCGTCTGTGCTGGCAGGAGCCCACCCGGCGCATCGTGCTCCTCCTCCTGTCGGCCGCCGTGCTCGCTAGCTCCCTGGCCCCCCTGCTTACACCGACACTGGGATGCCCGCGCAGTGGGAAGCCGGCAGAGCGCACAGGGTCGTTCTCCGGGCACCAGGCACCGGGCCAGGGCGTGGGCTAAGGCCAGGGCCAGGTGGTGTCCAACTCCTTGAGGGTGCCTCCGTGGCGTCCGGCGGTGGACCGGCAGGGGCAAGGGGGTCGGGCTAGGCGTCGGAGAGGGGACCGGCGCCACGACGGCGGGCGCCGCCGTCCTCGTTAGTATAGTGGTGAGTATCCCCGCCTGTCACGCGGGAGACCGGGGTTCGATTCCCCGACGGGGAGGCAGTCGCCCTCTTTTTGGTGGTGGTCGCCGCCGCAGCTGCGCCCGGGCCTCTAGCTCTCCGTGCCGCCGCCGGCCCTCGGCGCCCCCTGCTCTCCAGTTGGGCGCAGGATGCCACTTCGTCCCTGGCACGCCGTCCTCACGGTCCCCCGTCCACACCCCTCCCCAGGCATCCGTGCCTTCCTCCTCGCCCGGAGCTTCTGTCGCCACAGACCAACGGCCGCGCCCCGCGTGGGTGTGGAAAAGGGCTCCCAGCCAGAGTGCACGGGCTGGGTCGCTGGAGGGGAGAAGACCCTGAGCCGGCCGACCCAGGCCTCGCCCCGCAGCGCTGGTTCAGGGCCTCCCCCCGGAGAGGAGGCGGCGGTGGCACGACGACTTCGGGGCGCCGCTCGGCAGCCCGGGGCCAGCGCGGAGAGGCTCTCTCGGCCGGATGGCGTTGGTGGTATAGTGGTGAGCATAGCTGCCTTCCAAGCAGTTGACCCGGGTTCGATTCCCGGCCAACGCAGCGAGTCGTCCTTTTGACGAGGCCGGGGCCTCGGCCGACCTGGCTCTGGCCCCGCGGGCTCGGTGGGAGGTAGCATGCCTGTGAGTGCGCGCGTCCTCCTGCTGGTGGGCGCACGCGGGGAAGGAGCCCAGGCGAGGCGAGGCGAAGCAGGGTGGAGGACGAGCATTGCATTCTTTTGAGGGTGCCCCCAGCATCAAGGGGCAGCCGGTGGCGGGCGGCTGCACCAGGTTGCCATGTGAAGCCACGGGCACCCACGGGGACCGCGCCAGGTGCCCAGGTAGCGCCCAGCACTTGGGACCGAGGCGCTGGCCCCAGATGGCACGCGCGTGGTGAAGGCACCCCACGCTCCCTGGTGGTCTAGTGGTTAGGATTCGGCGCTCTCACCGCCGCGGCCCGGGTTCGATTCCCGGTCAGGGAAGCCTTTCTTCTTCCTCCTCTCTCACCCCTTTTGGCCAAGGCCTTGGTCCGCTCGCTCACACCACCCGTGTCCCGAAGACGGACCCTTATGGACGCCCGCCACACGCGGCGTCCAGCTTCACTGATCCTTGCCACTCTGAGCCCTCCCAACGTTTATGCCTTTTCACTTTCCCCCTCGTCCTTGCCCGTCGCCCGCTTGCGACAGTTCTTCCCGGCCCTGGCCGCCAGGGGGTACACCACCACCAGCAGCACCACCACCACCAGCACCCAAAGACACACCTACGCTGGAGTCCGTGTGCGCGCGCGGGAGCACGCCGCGCTCCGACCGCCGGTGATCTTAGTTGCTCCAGAAACCCTCTTGGCTTCGCGCCTGCTGAGTCTCCTGCTCTCCGGCGAGCCTGCAATCAGCTTTGAACGTGAGCGCATCCCCAGAACTCTCCTATCCTGGGGGGGGCGCACCTGAGACTGGAGACTTGAGTCTTCCCCCGGCTCCTTCGCGCGCCTGGGCCCCCTAGTGACAAACCCTCTCTGTTGCTGCCCCGTGTGCTCAGGCAGTGACCGGGGGCGCTGGTGGCGGGCGAAAGGAGCGGGTTCGGGAACCCACTCGCTTGGCTCTTGTGTCTGGCCCCGGAGAGGTTTCTGGATTCCTCCTCAGAGCTGCTTGGGCGAGGCCAAGCCTGGCGCCTGACACATCACTGCTCCCCATCCTGGGGGATCTCCTCCGACCGGTCGGCCGCGTGGCAGGGCCCGGATACCCCGGCCGCCACTGGGGTCTGCGCTCCAGCTGTGTCCGCGGCTTTGGCCGGGATGCCGGCAGAGCAGGTGGGAGCCCACACCCGGGTCAGGCTGCCCGGGAGTGGACAGGCGCGAAAAGGAATCCGGAGAGGCCCGGCGAGCCAGAGCACAGAGCGGCGGAGTCGGGCGGCGGGGCCACCGCCTTGGGCCAGGCCGGCCGGAGCCGGTGGCGACTCACGGGTGTCGGGATAGACTTGTAGACGACACTGGGTGTGAGAAGGAGTCCCGCGGCCCCCTACCCCCTGCCCCCGTCTCAAGGGTGCAGGAGCAAACAGAGAACTCCCGCCCCCCCCCCCCCCCAGCTCTTGATCCCTTCTCTGCCCAGCCCGGCTCACGACACGTTGTGTGGGCCGGGCCGAAAGCCAGCGGCGGGGCTTTTCAGTCATTGCTGGAACAGCTGGAACTCTGCTTGGCTTCCAAGGGGACGCCCAGGCAAGGGGCACCAGTCTGCGCGCTGGCCCGATCTGGGAGGACGACGGGTCCCCTAGTCGGCAGCCCGCCTCTGCTGGGATACCCGGGCTTGCCTTCGTGGGGCGGGGTGGGGGTGGGGGGAGCAGTCCCGGGGAAGCTCCCAAGCCCGAGGATCGTGAGTGCGTGACAGTGACGAGAGGAAGCCACCGTTGTCTCGGGGTCAACCCCTGGCGGTGGTCGGGCAAAGGCCACGGTACGGAAAGAGTGCAGGACGCAGGGTCTTCACGCGCAGTGCCAGGCGCCAGCGGGGCTGAGAGGTGGGGAGCCGGTTGCCTTAGCCGGGACTGGGGGGTTGTGGGGGTGAAGCGCTGGCTGCGTGGAAAGGGCAGGGAGCGCGGCCTGTCGGTGAGGCGGGGTTCCGGCGGACGGCCGCGGGTGCGCAGGGTGGGGGTGTTGTGGGGGGGAGGGCGGGGTACGTGTCAACCGGCCTGGCGCCCGTCTGCCCGGTCCGGGGTGGCGGGACTGAGGAGTCCGAAGGAGGCCGGGACGGCGGGGGTCCGTGAGCGGTCGGCTCAGGGTCCGTGGGTCCGCGGGGATGACCAAGTAGGACTGTCGACGCCAGTCTGTGGGGAGGAGGCGCCCACGAACCGTATTGGGCGCGGGTCCGAGAGGCCCTCCCACTCCCGTCCGAGATAGGGGTGCCGAGCGCGGAAGGAAGCGACGAGAGCGACGAGCGGGTGCGGGGGTGGGGTGGGGCTGGGGGGCGGGGGAGCGTGTCTAGGTGAGGTGTGAAAAAGCGGGTAGGGAAGGCACGTGGGCCGGGGTCCCCGGGTGCTTGCGATCCAGATGCAAAGAGCCGCAACGCACAAGGGCCAAGCAGGGTCCCCCGCGGCCCCCCCCCCCCCAACAGAGTGATTTCGGAACAGGCGACGTGTGCGTGGGTGTGGGTGGGGAGCGGTGAGAGTTGTGGCGGGGTGGGGGTCGAGGAGAGAGATTTCGGGGACCAACGGGATGATATCACTGCAAGGCCTTTGGAATCCTTCGTGCCCTGCAATGGAGGCCGTGAGTCCCTAAGGGGCCCGGCGTGTCACTCTTGGGAGAGGTGCCTTGGTGTCCCGCGGTAGATCTGCGGGCGAGGTGCCTGCCGGCTTCCATGGAAGCGAAATGAGTGTGATGGAAGCAGAGGTTAAGGCAACGGAGAGAGAAGCACCGAGAAGTCAGGTGTCTGGCCCGGTGGTGGGCGAATGGGGCCTGCACGGAAGGAACGGTCAGAGAGGCACCGGAGCGGCCGCCGCGGCGCTCGAGGGCAGAGAGGGCAGAGCGAGCGCGCAGCGCAGGCTGTGGGGTCCGGGCTCAGGGAGGTGTGCACAGCGGCGGCCTAGACGTCGGGGCTGCGGGACCAAAAGGGGACCGAGTGCTGCATGGGCCGGGAATCGAACCCGGGCCTCCCGCGTGGCAGGCGAGAATTCTACCACTGAACCACCCATGCACCGATGGCAGGCGCCTCCACGCAACCGCCCGACAGTGGTCACCGCCTCCGGTGAGGAGCTGCTGCTCGGGACCGGGACCGAGGGTTGGGGGCTGGATGGGCCGTTCCTAAAGGAGGGGCTCCAGGCACCCTGCCGGGGTCCCGGGGGTCCGGCCGCCGGCGGGGTGTGTGCGTGCGTGTGCCCCCGCGAAGCGCTGGCGCGAACCTCCGGATCCCTGCACCTTCCGGGCCAGCCCAGGCCCCCCCAGACGGCCTTGTCCGCTGCCGCCTGAAGAAGCCAGGAGCCGGTCCGGGCTTTGCCCTCACGGGAACCCCAATCAGGCCAGGGGACCTGTGGCTCGGTGGCTGCCTCCGCCCACCCGCGAAGTCCCGGTCGCAGGGGCCGAGCCCGGGTCGGGTGGGGCGGGCCCCAACCAGCACGGACGTGGTGGGCAGGAATTAGGCAGCCGCTGCCCACGTGGGGTTCGTGGTAGGGTCGTGGCCGCGGCTCGGCCGTCACCGGTGGGGATCCGGTTCTAGGGTTCTCTCCCCGCCACTCACGAGGGCCATGGTCCCGGGGCTGGGCTGTCTTGCCACGCCCGGTGACCCCACGGTGCGTGGCGATCAGAGAGGTCTCTACCTCTGAACTGCTGTGTTGTGCAGTGGCCGGCAGGCGTGGGTGGTTTGGAAAGGCCCTGGAGTGAAGGAGCCTGGCGGCCACAGTCTGGCACGACGGGAACAGGGTCCTCTGCAGGGCCGAGAGAGATAGGCGACGGGCGGGCGGGGGCCCAGAGGCGGATTTTGCCCACGGGAGAGATCCGGAAAGGGCCCGCGCGGCAGCCAAAAGGTGGGCCTGTCAGGAGTGGGATTCGAACCCACGCCTCCAGGGGAGACTGCGACCTGAACGCAGCGCCTTAGACCGCTCGGCCATCCTGACGGCGGGCCTGAGCGCGTGGCGGCTCGCCTGGCTGGGACCCGGCGTTGGCGCAGGTGTCCTTGGCTGGCTCGGTGGTGCGCCGTGCCCGGCGGTCTGCGCGCGCGCCGGACGGACGGGCCTGGCGCGCCGGGAGAAAGCCAAGTCCGCGCATCGGTGCGGTCGCATCCCCCACCGAGCCCGGCCAGGTACCACTAACCGTCTGTGCTGGCAGGAGCCCACCCGGCGCATCGTGCTCCTCCTCCTGTCGGCCGCCGTGCTCGCTAGCTCCCTGGCCCCCCTGCTTACACCGACACTGGGATGCCCGCGCAGTGGGAAGCCGGCAGAGCGCACAGGGTCGTTCTCCGGGCACCAGGCACCGGGCCAGGGCGTGGGCTAAGGCCAGGGCCAGGTGGTGTCCAACTCCTTGAGGGTGCCTCCGTGGCGTCCGGCGGTGGACCGGCAGGGGCAAGGGGGTCGGGCTAGGCGTCGGAGAGGGGACCGGCGCCACGACGGCGGGCGCCGCCGTCCTCGTTAGTATAGTGGTGAGTATCCCCGCCTGTCACGCGGGAGACCGGGGTTCGATTCCCCGACGGGGAGGCAGTCGCCCTCTTTTTGGTGGTGGTCGCCGCCGCAGCTGCGCCCGGGCCTCTAGCTCTCCGTGCCGCCGCCGGCCCTCGGCGCCCCCTGCTCTCCAGTTGGGCGCAGGATGCCACTTCGTCCCTGGCACGCCGTCCTCACGGTTCCCCGTCCACACCCCTCCCCAGGCATCCGTGCCTTCCTCCTCGCCCGGAGCTTCTGTCGCCACAGACCAACGGCCGCGCCCCGCGTGGGTGTGGAAAAGGGCTCCCAGCCAGAGTGCACGGGCTGGGTCGCTGGAGGGGAGAAGACCCTGAGCCGGCCGACCCAGGCCTCGCCCCGCAGCGCTGGTTC
This sequence comes from Marmota flaviventris, assembly GCF_047511675.1. Lineage (NCBI taxonomy): Eukaryota > Metazoa > Chordata > Mammalia > Rodentia > Sciuridae > Marmota > Marmota flaviventris. The sequence continues at coordinate 6,528 of NW_027288062.1, forward strand.
AGGGCCTCCCCCCGGAGAGGAGGCGGCGGTGGCACGACGACTTCGGGGCGCCGCTCGGCAGCCCGGGGCCAGCGCGGAGAGGCTCTCTCGGCCGGATGGCGTTGGTGGTATAGTGGTGAGCATAGCTGCCTTCCAAGCAGTTGACCCGGGTTCGATTCCCGGCCAACGCAGCGAGTCGTCCTTTTGACGAGGCCGGGGCCTCGGCCGACCTGGCTCTGGCCCCGCGGGCTCGGTGGGAGGTAGCATGCCTGTGAGTGCGCGCGTCCTCCTGCTGGTGGGCGCACGCGGGGAAGGAGCCCAGGCGAGGCGAGGCGAAGCAGGGTGGAGGACGAGCATTGCATTCTTTTGAGGGTGCCCCCAGCATCAAGGGGCAGCCGGTGGCGGGCGGCTGCACCAGGTTGCCATGTGAAGCCACGGGCACCCACGGGGACCGCGCCAGGTGCCCAGGTAGCGCCCAGCACTTGGGACCGAGGCGCTGGCCCCAGATGGCACGCGCGTGGTGAAGGCACCCCACGCTCCCTGGTGGTCTAGTGGTTAGGATTCGGCGCTCTCACCGCCGCGGCCCGGGTTCGATTCCCGGTCAGGGAAGCCTTTCTTCTTCCTCCTCTCTCACCCCTTTTGGCCAAGGCCTTGGTCCGCTCGCTCACACCACCCGTGTCCCGAAGACGGACCCTTATGGACGCCCGCCACACGCGGCGTCCAGCTTCACTGATCCTTGCCACTCTGAGCCCTCCCAACGTTTATGCCTTTTCACTTTCCCCCCTCGTCCTTGCCCGTCGCCCGCTTGCGACAGTTCTTCCCGGCCCTGGCCGCCAGGGGGTACACCACCACCAGCAGCACCACCACCACCAGCACCCAAAGACACACCTACGCTGGAGTCCGTGTGCGCGCGCGGGAGCACGCCGCGCTCCGACCGCCGGTGATCTTAGTTGCTCCAGAAACCCTCTTGGCTTCGCGCCTGCTGAGTCTCCTGCTCTCCGGCGAGCCTGCAATCAGCTTTGAACGTGAGCGCATCCCCAGAACTCTCCTATCCTGGGGGGGGCGCACCTGAGACTGGAGACTTGAGTCTTCCCCCGGCTCCTTCGCGCGCCTGGGCCCCCTAGTGACAAACCCTCTCTGTTGCTGCCCCGTGTGCTCAGGCAGTGACCGGGGGCGCTGGTGGCGGGCGAAAGGAGCCGGGTTCGGGAACCCACTCGCTGGCTCTTGTGTCTGGCCCCGGAGAGGTTCTGGATTCCTCCTCAGAGCTGCTTGGGCGAGGCCAAGCCTGGCGCCTGACACATCACTGCTCCCCATCCTGGGGGATCTCCTCCGACCGGGTCGGCCGCGTGGCAGGGCCCGGATACCCCGGCCGCCACTGGGGTCTGCGCTCCAGCTGTGTCCGCGGCTTTGGCCGGGATGCCGGCAGAGCAGGTGGGAGCCCACACCCGGGTCAGGCTGCCCGGGAGTGACAGGCGCGAAAAGGAATCCGGAGAGGCCCGGCGAGCCAGAGCACAGAGCGGCGGAGTCGGGCGGCGGGGCCACCGCCTTGGGCCAGGCCGGCCGGAGCCGGTGGCGACTCACGGGTGTCGGGATAGACTTGTAGACGACACTGGGTGTGAAAGGAGTCCCGCGGCCCCCTACCCCCTGCCCCCGTCTCAAGGGTGCAGGAGCAAACAGAGAACTCCCGCCCCCCCCCCCCCCCCCCCAGCTCTTGATCCCTTCTCTGCCCAGCCCGGCTCACGACACGTTGTGTGGGCCGGGCCGAAAGCCAGCGGCGGGGCTTTTCAGTCATTGCTGGAACAGCTGGAACTCTGCTTGGCTTCCAAGGGGACGCCCAGGCAAGGGGCACCAGTCTGCGCGCTGGCCCGACTTCTCTGGAGGACGACGGGTCCCCTAGTCGGCAGCCCGCCTCTGCTGGGATACCCGGGCTTGCCTTCGTGGGGCGGGGTGGGGGTGGGGGGAGCAGTCCCGGGGAAGCTCCCAAGCCCGAGGATCGTGAGTGCGTGACAGTGACGAGAGGAAGCCACCGTTGTCTCGGGGGTCAACCCTGGCGGTGGTCGGGCAAAGGCCACGGTACGGAAAGAGTGCAGGACGCAGGGTCTTCACGCGCAGTGCCAGGCGCCAGCGGGCTGAGAGGTGGGGAGCCGGTTGCCTTAGCCGGGACTGGGGGTTGTGTGGGTGAAGCGCTGGCTGCGTGGAAAGGGCAGGGAGCGCGGCCTGTCGGTGAGGCGGGGTTCCGGCGGACGGCCCGCGGGTGCGCAGGGGGGGTGTTGTGGGGGGGAGGGCGGGGATACGTGTCAACCGGCCTGGCGCCCGTCTGCCCGGTCCGGGTGGCGGGACTGAGGAGTCCGAAGGAGGCCGGGACGGCGGGGGTCCGTGAGCGGTCGGCTCAGGGTCCGTGGGTCCGCGGGGATGACCAAGTAGGACTGTCGACGCCAGTCTGTGGGGAGGAGGCGCCCACGAACCGTATTGGGCGCGGGTCCGAGAGGCCCTCCCACTCCCGTCCGAGATAGGGGTGCCGAGCGCGGAAGGAAGCGACGAGAGCGACGAGCGGGTGCGGGGGTGGGGTGGGGCTGGGGGGCGGGGGAGCGTGTCTAGGTGAGGTGTGAAAAAGCGGGTAGGGAAGGCACGTGGGCCGGGGTCCCCGGGTGCTTGCGATCCAGATGCAAAGAGCCGCAACGCACAAGGGCCAAGCAGGGTCCCCCGCGGCCCCCCCCCCCCCAACAGAGTGATTTCGGAACAGGCGACGTGTGCGTGGGTGTGGGTGGGGAGCGGTGAGAGTTGTGGCGGGGTGGGGGTCGAGGAGAGAGATTTCGGGGACCAACGGGATGATATCACTGCAAGGCCTTTGGAATCCTTCGTGCCCTGCAATGGAGGCCGTGAGTCCCTAAGGGGCCGCGGCGTGTCACTCTTGGGAGAGGTGCCTTGGTGTCCCGCGGTAGATCTGCGGGCGAGGTGCCTGCCGGCTTCCATGGAAGCGAAATGAGTGTGATGGAAGCAGAGGTTAAGGCAACGGAGAGAGAAGCACCGAGAAGTCAGGTGTCTGGCCCGGTGGTGGGCGAATGGGGCCTGCACGGAAGGAACGGTCAGAGAGGCACCGGAGCGGCCGCCGCGGCGCTCGAGGGCAGAGAGGGCAGAGCGAGCGCGCAGCGCAGGCTGTGGGGTCCGGGCTCAGGGAGGTGTGCACAGCGGCGGCCTAGACGTCGGGGCTGCGGGACCAAAAGGGGACCGAGTGCTGCATGGGCCGGGAATCGAACCCGGGCCTCCCGCGTGGCAGGCGAGAATTCTACCACTGAACCACCCATGCACCGATGGCAGGCGCCTCCACGCAACCGCCCGACAGTGGTCACCGCCTCCGGTGAGGAGCTGCTGCTCGGGACCGGGACCGAGGGTTGGGGGCTGGATGGGCCGTTCCTAAAGGAGGGGCTCCAGGCACCCTGCCGGGGTCCCGGGGGTCCGGCCGCCGGCGGGGTGTGTGCGTGCGTGTGCCCCCGCGAAGCGCTGGCGCGAACCTCCGGATCCCTGCACCTTCCGGGCCAGCCCAGGCCCCCCCAGACGGCCTTGTCCGCTGCCGCCTGAAGAAGCCAGGAGCCGGTCCGGGCTTTGCCCTCACGGGAACCCCAATCAGGCCAGGGGACCTGTGGCTCGGTGGCTGCCTCCGCCCACCCGCGAAGTCCCGGTCGCAGGGGCCGAGCCCGGGTCGGGTGGGGCGGGCCCCAACCAGCACGGACGTGGTGGGCAGGAATTAGGCAGCCGCTGCCCACGTGGGGTTCGTGGTAGGGTCGTGGCCGCGGCTCGGCCGTCACCGGTGGGGATCCGGTTCTAGGGTTCTCTCCCCGCCACTCACGAGGGCCATGGTCCCGGGGCTGGGCTGTCTTGCCACGCCCGGTGACCCCACGGTGCGTGGCGATCAGAGAGGTCTCTACCTCTGAACTGCTGTGTTGTGCAGTGGCCGGCAGGCGTGGGTGGTTTGGAAAGGCCCTGGAGTGAAGGAGCCTGGCGGCCACAGTCTGGCACGACGGGAACAGGGTCCTCTGCAGGGCCGAGAGAGATAGGCGACGGGCGGGCGGGGGCCCAGAGGCGGATTTTGCCCACGGGAGAGATCCGGAAAGGGCCCGCGCGGCAGCCAAAAGGTGGGCCTGTCAGGAGTGGGATTCGAACCCACGCCTCCAGGGGAGACTGCGACCTGAACGCAGCGCCTTAGACCGCTCGGCCATCCTGACGGCGGGCCTGAGCGCGTGGCGGCTCGCCTGGCTGGGACCCGGCGTTGGCGCAGGTGTCCTTGGCTGGCTCGGTGGTGCGCCGTGCCCGGCGGTCTGCGCGCGCGCCGGACGGACGGGCCTGGCGCGCCGGGAGAAAGCCAAGTCCGCGCATCGGTGCGGTCGCATCCCCCACCGAGCCCGGCCAGGTACCACTAACCGTCTGTGCTGGCAGGAGCCCACCCGGCGCATCGTGCTCCTCCTCCTGTCGGCCGCCGTGCTCGCTAGCTCCCTGGCCCCCCTGCTTACACCGACACTGGGATGCCCGCGCAGTGGGAAGCCGGCAGAGCGCACAGGGTCGTTCTCCGGGCACCAGGCACCGGGCCAGGGCGTGGGCTAAGGCCAGGGCCAGGTGGTGTCCAACTCCTTGAGGGTGCCTCCGTGGCGTCCGGCGGTGGACCGGCAGGGGCAAGGGGGTCGGGCTAGGCGTCGGAGAGGGGACCGGCGCCACGACGGCGGGCGCCGCCGTCCTCGTTAGTATAGTGGTGAGTATCCCCGCCTGTCACGCGGGAGACCGGGGTTCGATTCCCCGACGGGGAGGCAGTCGCCCTCTTTTTGGTGGTGGTCGCCGCCGCAGCTGCGCCCGGGCCTCTAGCTCTCCGTGCCGCCGCCGGCCCTCGGCGCCCCCTGCTCTCCAGTTGGGCGCAGGATGCCACTTCGTCCCTGGCACGCCGTCCTCACGGTCCCCCGTCCACACCCCTCCCCAGGCATCCGTGCCTTCCTCCTCGCCCGGAGCTTCTGTCGCCACAGACCAACGGCCGCGCCCCGCGTGGGTGTGGAAAAGGGCTCCCAGCCAGAGTGCACGGGCTGGGTCGCTGGAGGGGAGAAGACCCTGAGCCGGCCGACCCAGGCCTCGCCCCGCAGCGCTGGTTCAGGGCCTCCCCCCGGAGAGGAGGCGGCGGTGGCACGACGACTTCGGGGCGCCGCTCGGCAGCCCGGGGCCAGCGCGGAGAGGCTCTCTCGGCCGGATGGCGTTGGTGGTATAGTGGTGAGCATAGCTGCCTTCCAAGCAGTTGACCCGGGTTCGATTCCCGGCCAACGCAGCGAGTCGTCCTTTTGACGAGGCCGGGGCCTCGGCCGACCTGGCTCTGGCCCCGCGGGCTCGGTGGGAGGTAGCATGCCTGTGAGTGCGCGCGTCCTCCTGCTGGTGGGCGCACGCGGGGAAGGAGCCCAGGCGAGGCGAGGCGAAGCAGGGTGGAGGACGAGCATTGCATTCTTTTGAGGGTGCCCCCAGCATCAAGGGGCAGCCGGTGGCGGGCGGCTGCACCAGGTTGCCATGTGAAGCCACGGGCACCCACGGGGACCGCGCCAGGTGCCCAGGTAGCGCCCAGCACTTGGGACCGAGGCGCTGGCCCCAGATGGCACGCGCGTGGTGAAGGCACCCCACGCTCCCTGGTGGTCTAGTGGTTAGGATTCGGCGCTCTCACCGCCGCGGCCCGGGTTCGATTCCCGGTCAGGGAAGCCTTTCTTCTTCCTCCTCTCTCACCCCTTTTGGCCAAGGCCTTGGTCCGCTCGCTCACACCACCCGTGTCCCGAAGACGGACCCTTATGGACGCCCGCCACACGCGGCGTCCAGCTTCACTGATCCTTGCCACTCTGAGCCCTCCCAACGTTTATGCCTTTTCACTTTCCCCCCTCGTCCTTGCCCGTCGCCCGCTTGCGACAGTTCTTCCCGGCCCTGGCCGCCAGGGGGTACACCACCACCAGCAGCACCACCACCACCAGCACCCAAAGACACACCTACGCTGGAGTCCGTGTGCGCGCGCGGGAGCACGCCGCGCTCCGACCGCCGGTGATCTTAGTTGCTCCAGAAACCCTCTTGGCTTCGCGCCTGCTGAGTCTCCTGCTCTCCGGCGAGCCTGCAATCAGCTTTGAACGTGAGCGCATCCCCAGAACTCTCCTATCCTGGGGGGGGCGCACCTGAGACTGGAGACTTGAGTCTTCCCCCGGCTCCTTCGCGCGCCTGGGCCCCCTAGTGACAAACCCTCTCTGTTGCTGCCCCGTGTGCTCAGGCAGTGACCGGGGGCGCTGGTGGCGGGCGAAAGGAGCCGGGTTCGGGAACCCACTCGCTGGCTCTTGTGTCTGGCCCCGGAGAGGTTCTGGATTCCTCCTCAGAGCTGCTTGGGCGAGGCCAAGCCTGGCGCCTGACACATCACTGCTCCCCATCCTGGGGGATCTCCTCCGACCGGGTCGGCCGCGTGGCAGGGCCCGGATACCCCGGCCGCCACTGGGGTCTGCGCTCCAGCTGTGTCCGCGGCTTTGGCCGGGATGCCGGCAGAGCAGGTGGGAGCCCACACCCGGGTCAGGCTGCCCGGGAGTGACAGGCGCGAAAAGGAATCCGGAGAGGCCCGGCGAGCCAGAGCACAGAGCGGCGGAGTCGGGCGGCGGGGCCACCGCCTTGGGCCAGGCCGGCCGGAGCCGGTGGCGACTCACGGGTGTCGGGATAGACTTGTAGACGACACTGGGTGTGAAAGGAGTCCCGCGGCCCCCTACCCCCTGCCCCCGTCTCAAGGGTGCAGGAGCAAACAGAGAACTCCCGCCCCCCCCCCCCCCCCAGCTCTTGATCCCTTCTCTGCCCAGCCCGGCTCACGACACGTTGTGTGGGCCGGGCCGAAAGCCAGCGGCGGGGCTTTTCAGTCATTGCTGGAACAGCTGGAACTCTGCTTGGCTTCCAAGGGGACGCCCAGGCAAGGGGCACCAGTCTGCGCGCTGGCCCGACTTCTCTGGAGGACGACGGGTCCCCTAGTCGGCAGCCCGCCTCTGCTGGGATACCCGGGCTTGCCTTCGTGGGGCGGGGTGGGGGTGGGGGGAGCAGTCCCGGGGAAGCTCCCAAGCCCGAGGATCGTGAGTGCGTGACAGTGACGAGAGGAAGCCACCGTTGTCTCGGGGGTCAACCCTGGCGGTGGTCGGGCAAAGGCCACGGTACGGAAAGAGTGCAGGACGCAGGGTCTTCACGCGCAGTGCCAGGCGCCAGCGGGCTGAGAGGTGGGGAGCCGGTTGCCTTAGCCGGGACTGGGGGTTGTGTGGGTGAAGCGCTGGCTGCGTGGAAAGGGCAGGGAGCGCGGCCTGTCGGTGAGGCGGGGTTCCGGCGGACGGCCCGCGGGTGCGCAGGGGGGGTGTTGTGGGGGGGAGGGCGGGGGTACGTGTCAACCGGCCTGGCGCCCGTCTGCCCGGTCCGGGTGGCGGGACTGAGGAGTCCGAAGGAGGCCGGGACGGCGGGGGTCCGTGAGCGGTCGGCTCAGGGTCCGTGGGTCCGCGGGGATGACCAAGTAGGACTGTCGACGCCAGTCTGTGGGGAGGAGGCGCCCACGAACCGTATTGGGCGCGGGTCCGAGAGGCCCTCCCACTCCCGTCCGAGATAGGGGTGCCGAGCGCGGAAGGAAGCGACGAGAGCGACGAGCGGGTGCGGGGGTGGGGTGGGGCTGGGGGGCGGGGGAGCGTGTCTAGGTGAGGTGTGAAAAAGCGGGTAGGGAAGGCACGTGGGCCGGGGTCCCCGGGTGCTTGCGATCCAGATGCAAAGAGCCGCAACGCACAAGGGCCAAGCAGGGTCCCCCGCGGCCCCCCCCCCCCAACAGAGTGATTTCGGAACAGGCGACGTGTGCGTGGGTGTGGGTGGGGAGCGGTGAGAGTTGTGGCGGGGTGGGGGTCGAGGAGAGAGATTTCGGGGACCAACGGGATGATATCACTGCAAGGCCTTTGGAATCCTTCGTGCCCTGCAATGGAGGCCGTGAGTCCCTAAGGGGCCGCGGCGTGTCACTCTTGGGAGAGGTGCCTTGGTGTCCCGCGGTAGATCTGCGGGCGAGGTGCCTGCCGGCTTCCATGGAAGCGAAATGAGTGTGATGGAAGCAGAGGTTAAGGCAACGGAGAGAGAAGCACCGAGAAGTCAGGTGTCTGGCCCGGTGGTGGGCGAATGGGGCCTGCACGGAAGGAACGGTCAGAGAGGCACCGGAGCGGCCGCCGCGGCGCTCGAGGGCAGAGAGGGCAGAGCGAGCGCGCAGCGCAGGCTGTGGGGTCCGGGCTCAGGGAGGTGTGCACAGCGGCGGCCTAGACGTCGGGGCTGCGGGACCAAAAGGGGACCGAGTGCTGCATGGGCCGGGAATCGAACCCGGGCCTCCCGCGTGGCAGGCGAGAATTCTACCACTGAACCACCCATGCACCGATGGCAGGCGCCTCCACGCAACCGCCCGACAGTGGTCACCGCCTCCGGTGAGGAGCTGCTGCTCGGGACCGGGACCGAGGGTTGGGGGCTGGATGGGCCGTTCCTAAAGGAGGGGCTCCAGGCACCCTGCCGGGGTCCCGGGGGTCCGGCCGCCGGCGGGGTGTGTGCGTGCGTGTGCCCCCGCGAAGCGCTGGCGCGAACCTCCGGATCCCTGCACCTTCCGGGCCAGCCCAGGCCCCCCCAGACGGCCTTGTCCGCTGCCGCCTGAAGAAGCCAGGAGCCGGTCCGGGCTTTGCCCTCACGGGAACCCCAATCAGGCCAGGGGACCTGTGGCTCGGTGGCTGCCTCCGCCCACCCGCGAAGTCCCGGTCGCAGGGGCCGAGCCCGGGTCGGGTGGGGCGGGCCCCAACCAGCACGGACGTGGTGGGCAGGAATTAGGCAGCCGCTGCCCACGTGGGGTTCGTGGTAGGGTCGTGGCCGCGGCTCGGCCGTCACCGGTGGGGATCCGGTTCTAGGGTTCTCTCCCCGCCACTCACGAGGGCCATGGTCCCGGGGCTGGGCTGTCTTGCCACGCCCGGTGACCCCACGGTGCGTGGCGATCAGAGAGGTCTCTACCTCTGAACTGCTGTGTTGTGCAGTGGCCGGCAGGCGTGGGTGGTTTGGAAAGGCCCTGGAGTGAAGGAGCCTGGCGGCCACAGTCTGGCACGACGGGAACAGGGTCCTCTGCAGGGCCGAGAGAGATAGGCGACGGGCGGGCGGGGGCCCAGAGGCGGATTTTGCCCACGGGAGAGATCCGGAAAGGGCCCGCGCGGCAGCCAAAAGGTGGGCCTGTCAGGAGTGGGATTCGAACCCACGCCTCCAGGGGAGACTGCGACCTGAACGCAGCGCCTTAGACCGCTCGGCCATCCTGACGGCGGGCCTGAGCGCGTGGCGGCTCGCCTGGCTGGGACCCGGCGTTGGCGCAGGTGTCCTTGGCTGGCTCGGTGGTGCGCCGTGCCCGGCGGTCTGCGCGCGCGCCGGACGGACGGGCCTGGCGCGCCGGGAGAAAGCCAAGTCCGCGCATCGGTGCGGTCGCATCCCCCACCGAGCCCGGCCAGGTACCACTAACCGTCTGTGCTGGCAGGAGCCCACCCGGCGCATCGTGCTCCTCCTCCTGTCGGCCGCCGTGCTCGCTAGCTCCCTGGCCCCCCTGCTTACACCGACACTGGGATGCCCGCGCAGTGGGAAGCCGGCAGAGCGCACAGGGTCGTTCTCCGGGCACCAGGCACCGGGCCAGGGCGTGGGCTAAGGCCAGGGCCAGGTGGTGTCCAACTCCTTGAGGGTGCCTCCGTGGCGTCCGGCGGTGGACCGGCAGGGGCAAGGGGGTCGGGCTAGGCGTCGGAGAGGGGACCGGCGCCACGACGGCGGGCGCCGCCGTCCTCGTTAGTATAGTGGTGAGTATCCCCGCCTGTCACGCGGGAGACCGGGGTTCGATTCCCCGACGGGGAGGCAGTCGCCCTCTTTTTGGTGGTGGTCGCCGCCGCAGCTGCGCCCGGGCCTCTAGCTCTCCGTGCCGCCGCCGGCCCTCGGCGCCCCCTGCTCTCCAGTTGGGCGCAGGATGCCACTTCGTCCCTGGCACGCCGTCCTCACGGTTCCCCGTCCACACCCCTCCCCAGGCATCCGTGCCTTCCTCCTCGCCCGGAGCTTCTGTCGCCACAGACCAACGGCCGCGCCCCGCGTGGGTGTGGAAAAGGGCTCCCAGCCAGAGTGCACGGGCTGGGTCGCTGGAGGGGAGAAGACCCTGAGCCGGCCGACCCAGGCCTCGCCCCGCAGCGCTGGTTCAGGGCCTCCCCCCGGAGAGGAGGCGGCGGTGGCACGACGACTTCGGGGCGCCGCTCGGCAGCCCGGGGCCAGCGCGGAGAGGCTCTCTCGGCCGGATGGCGTTGGTGGTATAGTGGTGAGCATAGCTGCCTTCCAAGCAGTTGACCCGGGTTCGATTCCCGGCCAACGCAGCGAGTCGTCCTTTTGACGAGGCCGGGGCCTCGGCCGACCTGGCTCTGGCCCCGCGGGCTCGGTGGGAGGTAGCATGCCTGTGAGTGCGCGCGTCCTCCTGCTGGTGGGCGCACGCGGGGAAGGAGCCCAGGCGAGGCGAGGCGAAGCAGGGTGGAGGACGAGCATTGCATTCTTTTGAGGGTGCCCCCAGCATCAAGGGGCAGCCGGTGGCGGGCGGCTGCACCAGGTTGCCATGTGAAGCCACGGGCACCCACGGGGACCGCGCCAGGTGCCCAGGTAGCGCCCAGCACTTGGGACCGAGGCGCTGGCCCCAGATGGCACGCGCGTGGTGAAGGCACCCCACGCTCCCTGGTGGTCTAGTGGTTAGGATTCGGCGCTCTCACCGCCGCGGCCCGGGTTCGATTCCCGGTCAGGGAAGCCTTTCTTCTTCCTCCTCTCTCACCCCTTTTGGCCAAGGCCTTGGTCCGCTCGCTCACACCACCCGTGTCCCGAAGACGGACCCTTATGGACGCCCGCCACACGCGGCGTCCAGCTTCACTGATCCTTGCCACTCTGAGCCCTCCCAACGTTTATGCCTTTTCACTTTCCCCCTCGTCCTTGCCCGTCGCCCGCTTGCGACAGTTCTTCCCGGCCCTGGCCGCCAGGGGGTACACCACCACCAGCAGCACCACCACCACCAGCACCCAAAGACACACCTACGCTGGAGTCCGTGTGCGCGCGCGGGAGCACGCCGCGCTCCGACCGCCGGTGATCTTAGTTGCTCCAGAAACCCTCTTGGCTTCGCGCCTGCTGAGTCTCCTGCTCTCCGGCGAGCCTGCAATCAGCTTTGAACGTGAGCGCATCCCCAGAACTCTCCTATCCTGGGGGGGCGCACCTGAGACTGGAGACTTGAGTCTTCCCCCGGCTCCTTCGCGCGCCTGGGCCCCCCTAGTGACAAACCCTCTCTGTTGCTGCCCCGTGTGCTCAGGCAGTGACCGGGGGCGCTGGTGGCGGGCGAAAGGAGCCGGGTTCGGGAACCCACTCGCTGGCTCTTGTGTCTGGCCCCGGAGAGGTTCTGGATTCCTCCTCAGAGCTGCTTGGGCGAGGCCAAGCCTGGCGCCTGACACATCACTGCTCCCCATCCTGGGGGATCTCCTCCGACCGGGTCGGCCGCGTGGCAGGGCCCGGATACCCCGGCCGCCACTGGGGTCTGCGCTCCAGCTGTGTCCGCGGCTTTGGCCGGGATGCCGGCAGAGCAGGTGGGAGCCCACACCCGGGTCAGGCTGCCCGGGAGTGACAGGCGCGAAAAGGAATCCGGAGAGGCCCGGCGAGCCAGAGCACAGAGCGGCGGAGTCGGGCGGCGGGGCCACCGCCTTGGGCCAGGCCGGCCGGAGCCGGTGGCGACTCACGGGTGTCGGGATAGACTTGTAGACGACACTGGGTGTGAAAGGAGTCCCGCGGCCCCCTACCCCCTGCCCCCGTCTCAAGGGTGCAGGAGCAAACAGAGAACTCCCGCCCCCCCCCCCCCCCAGCTCTTGATCCCTTCTCTGCCCAGCCCGGCTCACGACACGTTGTGTGGGCCGGGCCGAAAGCCAGCGGCGGGGCTTTTCAGTCATTGCTGGAACAGCTGGAACTCTGCTTGGCTTCCAAGGGGACGCCCAGGCAAGGGGCACCAGTCTGCGCGCTGGCCCGACTTCTCTGGAGGACGACGGGTCCCCTAGTCGGCAGCCGCCTCTGCTGGGATACCCGGGCTTGCCTTCGTGGGGCGGGGTGGGGGTGGGGGGAGCAGTCCCGGGGAAGCTCCCAAGCCCGAGGATCGTGAGTGCGTGACAGTGACGAGAGGAAGCCACCGTTGTCTCGGGGGTCAACCCTGGCGGTGGTCGGGCAAAGGCCACGGTACGGAAAGAGTGCAGGACGCAGGGTCTTCACGCGCAGTGCCAGGCCCCAGCGGCTGAGAGGTGGGGAGCCGGTTGCCCTTAGCCGGGACTGGGGGTTGTGTGGTGAAGCGCTGGCTGCGTGGAAAGGGCAGGGAGCGCGGCCTGTCGGTGAGGCGGGGTTCCGGCGGACGGCCCGCGGGTGCGCAGGGGGGGGTGTTGTGGGGGGGAGGGCGGGGATACGTGTCAACCGGCCTGGCGCCCGTCTGCCCGGTCCGGGTGGCCGGGACTGAGGAGTC
>NW_027288063.1:0-18992 GCF_047511675.1 Marmota flaviventris
ACCTTCAACCTACAATGCATGAGGCACACTGAATTTACCCTCATACTCATGTACTTATCACTTATTTTTTTCTATAGAAAAGCATATATATATTAATATATTTTTCCCACATTTCCAAGATTCTACCCTGAAAATTTCTGTGATATCACTTCCCTGAAATGCATTTTCATTATTTCATGTCAGTTCATCTAAGTATTCTATATCATGTGTTGGAAAAGTTGAGACAACTCAAAGGCACTTCTTATTTGACTATTTATAAACTATAATTAAACGTCAACCTCAGTAACTCCAAAGAACTTAAGTCTCATTCACCTTTCTCATTCATAGTGCTTTATTTTTTAAGTAGGTAGCAGAAATTTTATTTTGAAGAAGAATAAGTGATTTAAAGCCATTCAGTGTACTTTAGAGGATCCCAAAAACCTATGGTTGTGGTTCTTAAACAACCTTACCACTGAAAGATCTAGATTACACTCCAGGTTGGACACTGATACTGTGCTTCCATGGGAAATGGTTTCTTGGTTGTGAATATTGTCCTTCCCTTTCCCCTATACTCTTGGAAATGTGTGCATTGTGTGAAGTTTTAGAATCACTATTTTCAACACAGTTAGCATGGACCCATTTGATAATAGAAGGAATCTATATTCTGAAAAAAAAGACCCTTCACCAAGCCCTAAAGAAGTGATAAAATAATCCCTGGAAAAAATAACAGTCATCCATTAGATTATTTTTTTAAATACTAAGAATAATTTTAGTTAGTAATACATTACTGTACTAGGAAAAGTGATATAAATGCAATTTTAATTTTAAAGTTGTTTCTGATTACTACAGAGAGAGTATAAAAAGCTGGGTACATGGGATGGAGTTGTGTCTTAGTTGTAGACTACTTTGCTAGAATGTGCAAAGCACTGAGTTGGATTCTCAGCAATACATATAAAGATTTTTTTATTGTTTTATTTTTTAAATACATGACAATGGATTGCATCGCAATTCTTATTACACATATAGAACAATTTTTCATACCTCTGTTTGTATATAAAGTGTGTTCACATCAATTCCTGTCTTCATATATGTACTTTATTTTTTTAGAGAGAGAGAGAGAGACAGAGAGAGAGAGAGAATTTTATTATTTTTATTTTTTTAGTGTTCTGCGGACACAACATTTTTGTTTGTATGTGGTGCTGAGGATAGAACCCCGGCTGCACGCATGCCAGGCAAGTGCACTACCACTTGAGCCACATCCCCAGCCCCATATATGTACTTTAGATAATAATGTCTATCACATTCCACAATCCTTGCTAATCTTTACACAACACTCCTACACTGGCGACTTCACATAAACTTGCCTCAGGGATTCAATGCATTAATCAAATAGATTTTATTCAGCCTATGCAGTGCTGTTGGAATGGCTAGTATAAAAATCTAAAATTGTCATGTGTGGTGGCATATGCCTGAAATTCTAGAAGCTATGGGAAATGACACAGAATTGTTAGTACAAAGACAGCCTCAGTAACATAGTAAGGCTACAATCAACTTAATGAGAGCCTGTCTCAAAATATAACATAAAAAAGAATGTGGATGTGTCTCAGTGGTATGCAACTCTGAGTTCAATACCCAGCATCCAAACCATACAAAACCAAGCAAATATCTCATAATTAATAGGGATTCAAGGGTACAAAAATATGTAAAATTTTGGTGACAATATAAATTTAATAAATATATTTTTTTTATAAAAGTGTTAAGGTTCTTTAAAAGCCCCAAATAAAAATGCCACATAATCCACTAGTAATAATTTGGGGTAGCAGTGCAAAATCGTACATGCCTGTACTCCCAGTGGCTTAGGAGAAAAAGAGGTAGAAAACTATGGCTTTATTCTCAAGTTAAAGACCAGTTTGAAGAACTTGGCAAGGTCCTAAGAAACTCAGTAAAACACCCTCTCAAAAATAAATAAATAAATAAAAGTGTTGGAGACTGGGTATGTAGCACACTGGTAAATTGCCCTGGGGTTAATCTCCAGTATTTAAATAAATAAAAATAATAATAATAATTGTCGGTAAAAAAATGCCATACAATCCAGTCATAATAACTTTGGGTATATATGTAAAAAAATTGGAATCCTTTTGCTAAATATATTGCCACACATCTATTTTTTATTGTACTTTTATTCACAGTATCTAATAAAAGGAAACAAATAAAGTACCTTTTAGATAGAAAGTATATCAGAAAATGCCTTCCACTTGCAAAGCATCCAATTAGTCCATCCCTTCAGAAGCTACACACTTAAAATTCAAACTGGTCCCTAGAAGACAAGACTCAGAGAGTGGTGTTTTCTAAATACTCCAAAAAATTTGGAATCTCTGGGAACCTTGTTTCAGATATTCTAAAACTCAGAACTAGGTCATATGGGAAGTCAGAATGAGAACACAACACATAGTAAATTCTTTAATGGGGAATCTTAACTCAGACACTGACATAACCAAAAGCAGAGTTGCAGATAAAAAAAATAGATTCTGTTTCACTGATTTCTGGGTTATGGATTCAAATCAAATATATATTAGAAAAAAAGTTAAGGCTACTGGTTAACATCTACATAAAACAGGTATTAAAAATGTACCAGGTGCTGGGTGTGTTAGTGCAAGCCTGTAATCCGAGTTGCTGAAGACGCTGAGGAAGAAATATCAAAATTTCAAAGCCAGCCTTAGCAGAAGCGAGGTGCTAAGAAACACAGTGAGATCCTGTCTCTAAATAAAGTAAAGAAAAAAAAAATCCTGGAGATTTGTCTTAGTAGTCAAGTGTTCGTGAGTTCAATCTCCAATATCCCCCATGAAAAATGTACCAGGGGGCTGGGGCTGGGGCTCAGTGGAGCTCACTTCTCTGGCACATGTGAGGCACTGGAATATAAGGTCTATCAACAACATTATATCAATATCTCCAAGATATTGATATGGACTTTGATCTAAACTGAGTGTAATTTAGCCCTTAAGATTGAAGTTGTTTGGGGCTGGGGATGTGGCTCAAGCGGTTGTGGGCTCGCCTGGCATGCGTGCAGCCCAGGTTCGATCCTTAGCACCACATACAAAGATGATGTGTCCGCCCAAAACTGAAAAATAAATATTAAATTAAAAAAAAACTCTTTCTCCCTCTCTCTCTCTCACACACACACTCTCTCTTTAAAAAAAAAGATTGAAGTTGGCCAGGCATGGTGGTGCATGCCTGTAATATCAGCTGTTTACAAGACTGAGACATAAGGATCATGAATTCAAAACCAGTCTCATCAATGGTGAGGCACTAAGCAACTCAGTGAAACCCTGTCTCTAAGTAAAATACAAAATAAGGGTATGGATGTGGCTCAGTGGTAGAGTGCCCCTGACTTCAATCCCCAGTCTCCCCCCCAAAAAAAATGGGGCTGAGTAAATAGCTCAGCTTGTAGAGTGCTTGCCTTCTAAGCATGAGGCCCTGGGGTCAATCCGCAGTAGAGAGAGAGAGAGAGAGAGAGAGAGAGAGAGAGAGAGAGAGAGAGAGAGAGAGAGAGAGATTGAAATTTCATGTAATTTAAATTCAAGTTAGTCCCACTTTTATTTTTTCCTGCCACACCAGAATAAAAGAGTTTCCTGAAATATTTGGAATGTTTGTGTGGGTTATTTATTTATTTATTTTTTATTTACTTATTTTTATGTGGTGCTGAGAATCGAACCCAAGACCTTGCACGTGCTAGGTGAGTGCTCTACCACTGAGCCACAACCCCATATTGCCTGACCATAAATAAATAAACAAACAAATTAATAAACAAATAAACCCTCAATTGATGACCCATTACAGTTTTTAAAAATCCTTAATTGGGGGCTGGGGATGTGGCTCAAGCGGTAGCGCGCTTGCCTGCCATGCGTGCGGCCCGGGTTCGATCCTCAGCACCACATACAAACAAAGACGTTGTATCCGCCGAAAACTAAAATAAATAAATATTTTTTAAAAAAAAAATCCTTAATTGGGACACATAAACCTCATTTAGGAGAGATTCATTATTTTTAATGTCACCTACTTTTATTCTGCTTTCTTCTCACATGAAAATCTCAGAATGATAAATTAAAATCTTTTAGGGCTGGGGATATGGCTCAAGCGGTAGTGCACTCACCTGGCATGCGTGTGGCCCAGGTTCAATCCTCAGCACCACATACAAACAATGATGTTGTGTCCACCAAAAACTGAAAAATAAATATTAAAATTCTCTCTCTTCTCTTCTCTTCTCTCTCTCTCTCTCTCTCTCTCTCTCTTTAAAAAAAATTAAAATCTTTTAAAAATGCCCTCCAGTTCTTGAAGAAAAACATTATAAATGATGCATACATTTGAAATAAAACATGGGAAAATGATTAATAATGCTGAAAGTGGAGTTTTGACATTAACCAAAATTTCTCAGTTTGCAAATTGAATAAGGGTGTTTGTCTCATAAATTTTGAAGAAAAAAAAATCTATTTAAGCAAGAAGAAATAGAACGCCCACCAGGTAGTATGAGGAATGATACCAGAAAAAAAAAAAAAAAAAACTCATTATTGTGTGCCATCTTAGAAGTTTACTAATGGTTTTGGGCAGAACAGGAAGCATAATGCATTTAGAATAGGCTTTGGAAAAGGCATCCTGACTACTATATGGGTTCACTTTCATTCTTTCTATGACCCATCTTTTTTTCTTCAAATTCAATCAGGAATCACCCCTGGGACAAAGGACTTTGTTGAAGGTGTTCCCACAAGTGGGCTTCAAGGTCTTTTACATTTGAAATAGGCCTTAATTGTGCTCATTAACATCTTTAGGTTAGCCACCAGGTGTGTTTGAGTGAGGCCCATTATCTACATTACATGGTCATTATACTATCTATTCTATTTTATACTTATTTTCTGTGAACAGAGAACCCTAGTTTTGGATATGTGAACAGAGAGCTAGAAAACTAGGGGTTTATTCTAAGACCTATGGAGAGCTAAACTGAAGTTTTGGATTTCAGATTTTGGTTTTGGATTTGAGATACTGCTTCTGCTACATTTAAAAATCTCAGGACTCATGAAGAGAATGAGTTAAAAGCCAGCATCATCAAACTTGTGAGGCCCTAAGAAATTCAAAGGGACCCTGTCTCTAAATAAAAATATTTAAAAAGGGGTGGGAATGTGAATCTGTTGATGAACACCTATGGGTTGAATTTATGGTACCAAAAAGAAAACAACATACACATGATAATAATAATAATAATAATAATAATAATAATAATAATAATAATAATAATAATAAAACAAGCAAACAAACCCTCATGAGTAACAAGCCCTAAAATTAACAGCCTCTCTCATGCATGAATACAATAAATGGATTTGTAGTTCTCTCCTGGTAATTATCTCAGTCTTCACTATGAAATCTGGAGACATGCTGGACTCATGGCACATGGAAGCCCACAAAGGGCTTTAGAAAGAAGCTGAAAACACCATACAATTATGGAATAAAATGCCCAGGTTTTCAACTGCTGATCTAAGCCTCACTAGACTAGTCAGAGGGAGGTGAAGGCTAAGCTACCACAGAGAGACCCTCTGGCCACAAGACTCTGGAGAGGACCAGGAGGAGTCGCTATCCAGGACTGCCAGTTTCCACCATTGCCACTCCTGTCAGCTTTAAGCCCCCTTTCTACACAGTCTCAAGATAACAAGGCACACTTACTGTTTCCTGGCTCTCAGGGTTCTCAGCGTTCTCCCTGTGGTTTGTTTTCAGATTCTGCATAGCACAGACACCTGGGCTCCGGATACAGAACAGAAGCCTACAAAAAGATTTTTAAAATGGCAGGTTCCAGACACCAAGGGAACAGAAGATTGTGGAATCCCTCCCCCTCATCACTGGCTGCATGAGGATTGGACAGTTCTCACCTAAGTGACTGATTGGTCAAGGCTTCAGGCACTGCCTCCAATCTGAGCCAAGTGGGCACAGAATCAATGTCTCAATGACAGGCTGCTCCATTGTCATTGTTAACCAACTACAGATCAGGGCTGAGAATATAGCTTAGTCAGTAAAGTGCTTGTTTTGCTTATATAAGGCCATGGATTCAATCCCCTGCACTACACACATACACTCCCACCAAAAATATACATTAAGCAACGGACTTTGGGGACTAGGTTTATGGATCAGTTGTAGAGAACATCCCTAGCATGCATGAGGTACTTGGTTGAACTCGAAGCACTGTATTAAAAAGCCACCCAAGAGGGGGATGTGGCTCAAGCTGTAGCACACTCCCCTGGCATGCGGGCAGCCCAGGTTCGATCCTCAGCACCACATACAAACAAAGAAGTTGTGTCCACCAAAAACTAAAACTAAATATTTAAAAAAGCCAACAAAGAAACTACTAATGATACTGTGTCCATCTACAACAAAAAAAAAAATTCAAGAAAAAAAAATAATTTGTGTTGGACTTGTGCACCCTCACTACAGTACTCATAAACACTTTTTATAAATAATATATACAGGGGCTGGGGATGTGGCTCAAGCAGTAGCGCGCTCGCCTGGCATGCATGCGGCCCGGGTTCGATCCTCAGCACCACATACAAACAAAGATGTTGTGTCTGCCGATAAATAAAAAATAAATATTAAAAAAATTCTCTCTCTCTCTCTCTCAAAAAAATAAATAAATAAATAAATAATATATACATATATGTCTTCAGAAAATGTATAAAATTCTCCTGTGATGTCTTTTCAAGTAACTTATATTACAGGTATGCTTCACAACCTGAAATCCTCCCCACCTCACTTATTATTATTATTATTATTATTATTATTATTATTATTATTATTATTATTATTATTATTATTATTTAAGGCCTGTTAATTGCATTAAATGCCTCTGTATGGGGTTATTTTAAGGCAAAGTTTTCTTCCAATAATAGGACCTCGCCCAGCGAGAAATGTATTGACACTTATAACTGTTTATAAGGTTAAAGCAATTTGTGAATAAATATGTATATATATTTTTATGAAAATGATATCACAATTACTTTAATATATTTTTTAATTTTTCTATTCTTTGTCTCATAAAAAAAAAAACAGTTTGAACTTTAAACTCTTCAGCAATGTTCTTATATCCCTTCCCCCAAAAACGTGACTCACAAGTATAATTCAAATAATTGAGACTCATAAATTTTTGATCCTTTATTTTAACTAGTGAAGTGTAAAGATTTTCTTTTTATTTTCAACTTTAAATGAAGCCCACTTTTTATAGCTTTCTTGTTGTGTAACTGACATTTAATATTCTGCAATTTTTACCCCCATTCTGATCACTTTCGACTATTGATGTTTTCATGGAGGGGATCTCAAAGTAGTCATGCACAAGGTAGGAAATGGATATAGTAAGATATAAGACTGGTGATTGTTGAGTATGTAGATTTTGCTATACAAAATAAGTATTGGTGGATGATATGGGGGTAGGAAGAAAAAGAGCAATGAAAAAAAGAAGAAAAACTTGAACAATAGAGGGGTTCACATGCTACAAGTCTACAATGATAGCGTGAATATAGAGGGTAGTGTTCTTGGAAGCAGCAATAAAATTTGAGGGAAAGAAAAACGTAATTTTTTGCACAGTTCCCAAGTGAGAGAGCCAGGTGAATGGATTCTGTGTTCAACTCTTCCCACCTAGGAGTGGAATTTATAGTTCATAGGGTATGTCTCAGTAAGCAGTAAAACACCATTTCTATGTACCTTTACACTTTTTCATGGCTACAAGCTGACTTTGACAATTCCAGTCACATTACATCTTTGCACTTGTTAGCTATTCATTAATTAATTCATTCATTACATTATTTTTTTGTTTTTTATTAATTCACTATTTCTTTAGTTGTCATTGTTTTTACATTACTGGTCATTACATAATTGCATAAATATTCTGAAGGTTGACTTTTGGTTAAATATTGTTTTATGTGTTTATTCATACATTTACTTTTCATTGAAATGTTTTTCCTTTACCAAGCCTGATTTATATTAGACCTCAATCTTCATTTATGAAGACTAGATAAAATCACATTATTCCAAATAACTCAAGGATTTATCATCTTTGCAGAACCCTAATCACCTGCTAAAGTTGACCCAGTCTGGGTCATCTAAAAGCTGTGTCAAAACTCCTCTTTTTTCTTATATACACTTTAATAAAGAATTTCTCTCTAACTTTTATATTTTGGAGAGTAGACTAACTTCCCAAGCAGTAGTTAATAACCTAGATGAGTTTTCCAACTAGCTCACTATTACGTTTAAATTATTTAATCCTTGACACTAACTGCTGAGACCCATAGCAAAGTAAGAATGACTCATGGCAATTTCCTTGTCAGCTTACCCCATGTTGCTTAGACAGAGGACTCTCCATTGTGGAAATGGGCTTGCCTTGGACCCAGGTCATTTGCAGTGACATTGCATGTATGTTTGAGTAAGGTGACCCTGCTCAAGGACAAGGATGGATCCGGGTTTAGGGAGGATCCTGCTGGATTAGGGTGGGTCCAGGTTTAGGGTGTAACCTGCTGGGAATAGGGAGTATCCTGCTGCCTCAGGCACCTGCTCCTTGGGTTTAGGGCAGTTCCAGGTTTAAGGAGGACCCTGCTGGGACTAGGGCGTATCCTGCTGCCTCAGGCCCCACCCACTCCTTGAGTTCCCTTTGAGTTCTCGCGGGATTCAGAGAGTATTTTGGGATGCAGAGCCCAGTGGAAGTGCTTTTTCCCCAGAACCTGCGTGTAGAGTGCTGGTGACAGTTCAGGAATAAAGAATTGCTGTTTGAATCTACAAAGCTGTGAGTGGCTCGTGATTTTGTGCCCAGCCAGACTGCGGCAACTAACAGTGTCACTGATTACTTTTTTTAATTTTTGCAAGATCTCTCTCTCTCTCTCTCTCTCTCTCTCTCTCTCTCTCTCTCTCTCTCTCTCATATGACAAATTGAAATCAGATATGCTTTTTTACTAAGAAACACTCTCAGCCTTTAATAAAATATTCTATAAAGAAAAAGGGTTTCACTGATTTTCATAGAGCCTCACTAAATTGCTGAGGCTGGCTGACTTTAATCTAATGTTATAGAAGTTATATATATATATATATATATATATATATATATATATATATATATATAGAGAGAGAGAGAGAGAGAGAGAGAGAGAGAGAGAGAGTAGTGTTCATTTGACTCTTTCTCTTGGGGACTGTGCCAGAGTTACCTTTTTCTTTCCCTTCTACCTTATTTCTGCCTCCAAAGAAACTACCCTTTACCCTCATACTACCATTGATCCACCATTAGACTTTTTAAATCTGAACTCTTGAGTTGGTCATTCTTTCTCTCTTTCCTTCACAGCACTTTTTTCTCTACCCGTACCTATTCCACCAATACTTTTTCATGAATACTCACTACTACATACTCAGTATCCACCAAGGTCACATCTTGATCCATCCCTGTTCTGCCTTTTCCATGGATCATTTTGAGATCCCCTCCACCCAGATATCAATAGTCCAGAGTAAGGTCAGGTAAGGGTGTTATATATACAGGTTTTTAAAAGTCATTTACATAACAATAAGCCTATTAAAATTGGGATGTATTTTGTCTTAGGTTAAAAAAGAAAATCTACAGACTGCACTGTTATACTGAATTGTTTAAAATTTATTAATCTCAATAATTTGGAAAAATAAATTCTATAAAAAGGAGAATAAAGGAAAGAACATAATACATAAAATTGACAAATTTGAGGACACACCAAGTGTACATATCAAGGAGTGTCATATATCAGTGCCTTCAAAAGACAAATTAATTTGAAATAAATGTAGTTAATGTGAGATGTAGTAATCATTTTTAATTATATATAATGGTAGTATACATGTATATGTACAAAATGCATCTCATATAATTATGAGTATACATTGCAAAAAATGAACTCTACAGTATTTATTTAATTTTTCTGACAACACTATAAATACCTACATCTAGGTTTATGTATTACCAAATGTTCAGGATACATTTTGTACTTCATAAAGTACAAAGAACATAATGCCATCATTTATCTTTAATTTTTAAATATTTTTAATTATATATGATAACAGAATGCATTAAAATTCTTATTACACATATACAGCACAATTTTTCATTTCTCTGGTTTTATACAAATTATATTTACATGAATTCACTTCTTCATACATATACTTTATATAACAATATACATCATATTCCACCATCATTTTTAACCCCATGATCCCTCCCCTCACCTCCCAACCCCCAAAAGGTCATTTTGATACACAATGATATATGCTATAAAGTTATAGAAAAGAGTATATACCTTATAATAATATGAAGAGATAAAGTTTTGTAACTAATACATAGCATAATAATAATACTAATAATAATAATAAACTTGCCATTTAGACATTAATAAATTATACACCTAGCACTATTGACATCTTTTCCAAAAAAATTGACATCTTTTCCAAAAAAAGGGGGAGTTATTTGTGGGGGAAAATGGTATTCTATGCTTTCTTAATATCAAGAATAAATTATTTTCAGAAGTAATATATATTTCAATATAAAAATAAAATAGAACCAGGTTCCATGACACACACCTCTAATCCCAATGGATTGTGAGGCTAAGGCAAGATAATCCTGAGTTTAAAGCCAGCCTCAGAATCATAGCAAGGCCCTAAGCAACTATGTGTGACCCAGTCTCTGTGTGCCCCTGATTTAAATTTCCAGTAAGAAACAAAAAGAATACAATGTATTGATGAGGACACAGAACAAATTATCATGAACTAAAAATGGAGTAGAAATTGCTGTTATTTCATCATGAAAACTATATATATATTTCTCACCAAGCTGCTTAGACCTGTAGAAATTATAGTATGTGTGTACAACGACAGTGTACAAGTATGTGATAGCATAAGACTAGAGCTATACTTGTCAATACAGTAGAAATGTGCGGCCTAGGAGGAAACAGGAGGTGATTCAGAAAAATAAAAATAATAAAGTTTGAGAAAAAATGGTTCTGGAGCCCAGAAAGATTTTTGGTTTAATTAGAGTACAAAATACCACATAAGTATTATCCTGAAGTTACGTCTGTTCAATACATCACATGTATAATGGATTTCAAGGAAAATATGTGGAACTTATCACAAACAAAATAAAAATGTACAAAATCACATAAAATAGAATGTGTGTAAATAAAACTAATCATTACAAAGACAATTATTTTAACTCAATTTAATATATAATATTTTCCTATCAAAATTTTAGCGTGTTTTTCTTTAAATACAAGGAGAGAGCTGGACCTGTTGGTGCACAATTGTAATCCCAGTACCTTGGGAGGTGTATTGTGAGCTCAAAGCCAGCATCATCAAAAGTGAGGCCCTAAGCAATTCAGTGAGATACCGTGTCTAAATGTCATACAAAATATGTTTGGGGCTGTGGCTCAATTCCCCTGAGTTTAATTCCAAGTACCAAATAAAAGAAAGGAAAGAAGGGACCAAAAAATTATCTTAGAAATAAAATATATGTAAAATACCCCAAAACCTTTAATAAAAAAAAATAATAATATAGTTATTGTTATGAGACACATTTAATGTATATTATGAAACTATATTGCAATAATACAGACCAATATATCATAATATAAAACAAATCTGAAACCATATGTAGATCAATAGTATTGTTAAGAGCAATAGAAAGGCATATGTAAAATGGACCATATGAAAAATAACATTAGATATGAATGAATGAATCTATCCAACCTAAAGTTAGAATTGGGACATAGAGGCAAAGTTCACTGTTAGAGTGTGTGTGCAGAATGTGCAAGGTAGTCAGTTCCAAACTTAGCAACACTATAAAAAGCAAATATTAACAGGGAATGATGTTGAAAATAAAGCAGAATATTAAATGAGACACTCTCCCTCCATCTATAGATACATTTAAGGAAAAAAAAAACTACTGTGAGTATCTCTTTGGCAAAATCATGAATGAGTAGAGAGATTTAGATACACTGGATATTAGTCCGGTCTTAAGTAATGTACAACATTTGGGACAAAATTCCCAATTACCATCATCACCTCTAGTGAACAGAAATGTGAGAGAGGGGCTGAGGATGTTGCTCAGTTTTTAGAGTGCTTGCCTTGTATGCACAAGGCCCTGGGTTCAATCTCTAGCACCACAAAAAAGAAAAAAAAAAAAGAAGGAAATATGAAAGAAATGATACAAAAAAAATGGTGATATCTAGGAGCCATAAAAGTTTTCACAAGTGTTTCATCAGCTGTGACCAAGACACAAAAATACCCAAATATCAAAGCTGTCAATTTATCTCAAAAAAAAAATCTGCCAGCATATTTTCCCAATTGCTGTTGCTGACAGATGAAGTTCACTCTAGCTTGTATTATAGGTGAAATAGGGAGGACTCCAGTAAACTATTCTAAGCCTGAGTGAGATTTTAGCACTTTCTGAATCCTGCCCAACACTGATACACTAGTAATAAGGCCAGAACTACCAATTCCTCCTAGAAAAAGGCTTTTTTTTTTTTGTGGGTGTGTGTATGTGTGTATTGAATGTTTCACATTTAACATATTTGGTTTATGTTACTATGTCCTGGATACACTAGTAATAATGCCAGAACTACCAATTGCTCCTAGAAAGTTTGTGTATGTGTGTGTGTGTGTGTGTGTGTGTGTGTGTGTGTGTGTGGATGTGTGTGTCAATGTGTGTACTGAATATCTCAACTTTAACATATTTTATTTACCTTACTATGTCCTGAAGTTCCAAACTCTAGAACAAAAGGTGATTGAGCTAATGTAAATCTCTGTAGATTTCAAACAAATGAATTTACATCCTTTTCCCACCACTTTTATGAACTATGATACCAAACAGATGTTCAGAAAGGAGCTTAAAAAACAATGATCCCTGTTAATTCCAACAAATCTTTACAGAATAGTCCTACATTGGCTACTTCATATGAACTTTCCTCAGGGATAAAATGCATCAGTCAAAGAGATTTTCTGTAGCCTGGGTGGTGTTGTTGAAAAGGTTATTATAATAATCTAAAAGAGCTAGGTGTGGTGGCAAATATACTAGAGGCTGGAGAGGCAAGTCAGGAGGATTGTGATTTGAAGGACAGCCTTAACAACATAGAAAGGCTATAAGCAACTTATTGAGATATTAGTGATATATCACCTGTCTCAAAAAAAAAAAAAAAAAAAAAAGGACTGGAGACATAACTCAGTGGTAAGCACCCATGGAGTTCAATTCCTAGCACCAAACCACACCAAACAAAACAAATATCTGAAAGATAGTAGGGACTCCAGAGTATAGGTCTATATGCATAGATAAAAATTTTGGTTACAATATAAAGTTAATAAAGATACTTTTGAAAAAAATTTCATGGTTCTGTAAGGGTAAAAGAAATTGAAGTTAAAGTGTAAAAGTTAAAGGGTAAAAGACCGGGTGTTGTAAAGTTTCTAAGCTGCAAGGTCTGAGTTAAAATGTAAAGGATTAGGTATTGTTAGGTTTCTATGCTACCTGCAAACCCTGAAATTTCTGTAGCTGTTAAGACAATGCTTGGAACTGCCCAGTAAATATTTCCCCTGACTATTTGGTTGTTTAATAAGGGCTCTGTGTGGTTGCACGTAGGCATTGCAGGGCCTGGACCAATCAGGTAAAATGTAACCCCCTCCTTAGGAATGACCTATCACTCCATCCTGACCTGTTCCCACCAATGAATGAACTAATCATGTTTAGGAGTTGTTGTTCAATTTTCCCGCGCCTCATGATGATTTGTTCTGATGTATACAAGGCCCTCCGCCCTCCCCAAAAAGTGTACTTAAGCAGTGCTCAGCCCCTGCTCGGGGCTCTGGGCTGCTTTCCCTTCTTGAGTGGGCACGGAGCCCCAGCATGCTGGTTCAATAAATCCCCCTTCTGCCAATTGCATGAGTGGTCACTTGGTGGTCTCTTTCTCTGACGTTTCGCGGGACCCTTACAGTTCTTTTTTTAAAGAGAGAGAGAGAGAGAGAGAGAGAGAGAGAGAATTTAATATTTATTTATTCATTTTAGTTTTCGGCAGACACAACATCTTTATTTGTACGTGGTGCTGAGGATAAAACCCAGTGCCACACGAATGCCAGGCAAGTGCACTACCGCTTGAGCCACATTCCCAGCCCCTATAATTGTTCTTAAGAGCTCAAAATAAAAATGCCATATAATCCACTAATAATATTTTTTTTTGAAGCAGGGTATCATTGTGAATGTCTGTACTCTCAGTGGCTTGGGAGGATGAAACAGGAGGAACTTAAAGGCAAGACCAGCCTCAGAAACTTGGCAATGGCTTAAGTGACTCAGTGATATCCTGTCTTATTAAAAAAAAAATAGGTATATAACACAGTGGTAAAGTGCCTAAATAAGTAAAAATAAATAACAATAACAATTCTTGGTTTAAAAAATGCCCTATAACCCAGTAATTATAATTCTGGATAAATATCTAAAGAAATTGGAACACTTTTGTTAAAGATATTACTTCACTTCCATGTTTTATTGTAGGTTTATTCACAGTATCTAATAAAAGGAATCAAATGAAGTGCCTTTTAGATGCAAGGTATTGATGAAAAGGTTTCTTCCAGCTGCAGATCATCCATCTAATTGCCTTAAAGGCTGCATACTTATAATTCAAACTGCTCCCTAAAAGGCAAGACTCAGATACAGATTTTTCTGAGTACTCCAAGAAATTTTGGTACCTCCGGAAAAATTCTATAAGACTTTTCCAAAATTAAGGAATACGTAAATTTTGGAGTTAGGAATGTGGACAACATACAGTAAATTATTCAAGGGAGAATCTTAATTCAGACACTGTGATAAGGTGTCTGGTCTGGGGAAGAAAGAGGAAGTAAAATCAGAGTTTGAGATAAAACTAGACTTTGCTTCACTGATTTCTAGGTTATTGATTTAATCCAAACAGATATTGGAAAAGGGTTAAAGCTACTAATTAAAATTTATGTAAAACAGGTACTTAAAAAGTACCAGGAAAGAGCTGAAGGTGTGGCTCAGTGGTACAGTGCTTGCCTAGCATATATGAGGCCGTGAGCTTAATTCTCAGTGCCCCATATAAAAAAATTAAATATAAATAAATATTTAAAAAAATACCGGGTAAGGATTTAGGGTTGTTGCTCAGTAGTAGAGTACTTGGATAGTATGCATGAGGCAGTCTGTTTGATACTGGACCCACAATAATAATAATAATAATAATAATAATAATAATAATAATAATAATATATTTTGTTCATCCACAACTAAGAAAAAAATTATTTTAAACAAGTACAAGAGTGCTATGGCCTGTAACCTTCTAATTATCTGTGTTCTAATTAAGCCCTTGCAATTCAACTTTCTTGTTATTTAAATTAAAGTCCAGTTCCACTTTTATTTCCTGCCATACCAGGTCTAAGGAGTTTGCTTGAATATTAGGAATGCTTCTAAATGTCACTTTAATAAAGTGGTTTTACATATTTAAAAACTCAGTTGAAAGCAAACTTGGTGGCACAGGCCATAACCCCTGTGGCACAGAAGAATTATACATGAGTATCATGAGTTCAAAGCAACCATCAGCAAAAACAAGGCACTAAGCAAATAACTGAGACCCTCTCTCTAAATAAATACAAAAAAAGGACTGGGGATGTATCTCAGTGCCCCTGAGTTAAATACCTGGTACAAAAAAAAAAAGAAGAAAAATGAAAAAAAATTCACTTGAGGACAAATACATTAAAGAAACAAACAAACAAATAAAAAACACCTTAATTTTGGACAAATTAACTACACTATTGTGAGGATGGCCTTAGGCCTGGCCTAAAAAAAACTCCATTTTAAAAACTTCAGTTTGAAACATGCAGTCCCACCAGGCATGCCTAAAGAAGCCCTGAAGTATTGCCTTCAGACATAAACAAATCACTTCCCCTCACCATAAACAGAGTGAGGCCTCTGGCAGGTTGTCCTCACCTAATAAGAGGGAAGGGTGAGAAGACCAAGGTGCAGACCACCAGACCAGATGTTTCTGGCCCTAGAGTAAATGATGTCATGGAAAAATCTGGTGGTAACTAACAAGGATTGAAAAAAGGGTAAAAAAGCTGCAAAATTTAGTATAAAGAGTAGAGCAAATGAACAGATGTTCAGCCAGCTCAATGAAAAATGCACTTGAGCTGGGGAGGCTGATGAGGACTTGGAATGACATCTCATCACTTCTCATCATTTGTATTATCCTCACCACTCTTAAACTCTACAGACACACCTTAGTGAGAGGGGGAAAGGTAAAAGACTATATGATGTTCTTCTCATGTGATGAAAACTTAATTTCAGTGGGGAGAAACCCAATGGGGAAGATAAAACCAAGAGGCAAGATCTCCCACACACCCAAAATATATATTTTTATGAATAAAAATTTTATCAAAATTACTTTAAAATTTCATTTAACTTTTGTGCTGTCTGGTCTTATGAGAAAGCAAATTTTATTTTAAACTTCTAAGCAATGTCCTAAGGCATTAATATTTTCCCAGAGGGAAAAACAATATAATGCATTAGTATAATTTAAAAATTTCTAGTATTCATAATAAAAATTAAGGACAGCTTAAATCAATTTAATAATTTAAACCACTATATCCAAAATATTATTATTTTTGAAAATATAAATTGACTAATAAATAAATGTATTTTTCAAGCTTCATCCTAAAATTCACTCTTGACGTCTCAGGGATATCTATGTTCACCACAGCTATATTCTATGTTTGAGATTCATAAATACCCTGACCTCAGCAAGGTGAAAAAAATGGACAACTCAGTTCTGTGTCATAGGTTATGGAATAAACATACCAAACAACATTCTCTCAGGGCCAAAGAATAGGAGAGACTCTGCACTTTGAGAGAGAAGCCATCTACAACTCAGAAGTGTACAAAAGTGGAAACTGTTTCTCACAGGATTCTGGGCACGGGTCCATTTTCATTTTAGATAGCATACTTTAACCAAAAGAGGTTGATATACCTGGAGAGAAGACTCTAGGTAATCAGATCATCAGTAACCCAGAAACTAGAGTCTAGACATTTAAAAAAAATTATTTTGCAGTTTTGTCTTTAGCCTAATGCAGGGTTGTTATTTCAATTTTCTTCATTAGTATGGGGTACTCTGAGAATATCATCAAACATTAAAGGAATAGAAGTCTATACATATTTCCATATAATTCAATAAAGCCTGTCAAGAGATTAAAGTTTAAATTTAAATTAATAAAAATTTAACCAGTACCTATAAGGCACATTATGTTTTTCACATAACTTCTGTTCCACATGTGATTGAATCCTGGCATTCAGCCCATGTTTAGTGAAGTAGATATCTATCACTAAATAAGAAGAAACCATATAAAAATTATTGTCTCAAGTGTGGGCTTATCATCAATTAAGCCTGGGTTCATATGGGATCTTTTTACTGCATTAGGTGATATTTGGTAAGGTTACTGAACTTCAGAGGGAGATATGGTTGCCAAAAAAACCACCCTTCTTCTCAGAATCAAATAAATTAAGGTGGGCTCATTCTCATGGAGGTGACAGTGTTATGAAAGTAAAAACAAAGTATTCAAAGTGTTTCCTGACTAATACACTTTCACAGTCACAGATTTACATAAGTCACTCACAAAAAATAAGAGCTCAGATCCAAAATTTGGGAAATATACTCTGCACTTTGGCTACAAGAGGAGTAAAAACACATTGTCAACTTTATGTATACAGATAGGGCTAAAGAATTGCTAATATGTTGACACTCGGTATCATTCTGTTTTTTGTAATGGATGAGGTTTACATAGCTGTTCAGTGTGAAAGAATATTTGAAAGGTCTCCTGAATATTAAGCAACTTTACTGGAATTCAGGATCAATTCTCTGTGACCCCAAAGCCACAACTCACATCCTCTAGACTACATGAATTATCAATCTTTCATTATTATCTTAGAAGTTAGATAGTGGCACTATAAAGCAGAATATTTTTTTGTACCAAGGACTGGACTCAGAACACTTTATCATAAATCACATCTCCAGCCCATTTGTTTTTAAAGACAAGCCAAGTTCTTACTAAGATCCTTAAGGCCCCACTGAGTTGCTGAGTCTAGCCTTGAACTTAAAATCCTTCTTCCTCAGCCTCTTAAGTCACTGAAATTGCAGACATACATTACAATATTGGCTCTTGTTTCCTGGTTTATGAATAGGCAAAATTGAAATGATAAGCAGAGAAGCAGCTGTTATAATCACCCCTTTATTAATTCTGGCTTAATTCCTAAGGTTTAAATATTGAAACCCATATTTCAATGTATACTGAAGGTAACATTATCTATTATTAGTCAACAGTCTGTTGATCTCCATTTTATCCAGACAATTATTTACTGCCTAAACTTGATTTAATTTGAAAATGTTACTCAATATGTTTGAACTTCTGGTTTTTCTTCTGGCATTATTAGGATACTAGGTTCAAACCATACAGCCTATGGAAAATTATGGTGTGCTTATAGCTAAAGAGAAGACTATATGATAAATAAAATTTTAAACTCATGAGGATGAGTTATTTTCTTTATTTTTATGTAACCTTGGTGAATAAGATACAGAGTACACAACCAAACCTTAAATCTTTTAAAGCAGGCTCTAACTCTAGTTAATCAAGAAAAATATCAAATACAAAAAGTTGTGTTGCAAAATCACATAGCAGTTGGTTTGTTATCAGAAGCACAGGAATGGGTTTCTGCCATATAATAATATCAGTATGACTTCAATACATATGATATCTTTAGATGCAGCCACACAGCAGTTGATCAATGATAAGTTGCAAGAATGATGAGCTTGTTTAGATACCATCTGGAGATGGCTTTTAGTAATCCTAGACAGGGGGATTGTGTTCTAGTCATATCACAATACAGCATATTTTTTGAAGCCTGTGGATGCAGAGCTCTTACCTCCTTGCTAATAGACCATTGCAGAAGACTT
>NW_027288064.1:0-18596 GCF_047511675.1 Marmota flaviventris
AAGAGTTCCTTTGCAGGAACACTTTGAATTTTCAGGTTTAACTTCTTTTTTCCCTATAGGAATACATGCATTTGGAATGCTCAATCAAACACAGTTTGTGATACCTGTTTGAAACTTGGCCCACTCAATGACTTCTCAGTGGCTCTTTATGCATTGTCCCCTGCTGAAGTATCCCCAAGCAGAGGCAAGGAAAATACACTTTCTTATGTAAGTGTTTGCAGAGCTTCCACAAAACTCCCAAGTTTACTGGAATTTCAGCGAATATTTTTTCACTTGATCTTGTTGATACTAGGTAAGAAAGATGAGCATACCAGTTGCATTTGGCTGCCAAAATTTCGTTCTTCTACGTTGAAACATTTGCTTTCAGGAAGACATTGAATTTGGGGGGTTTCTCATCATTTTAACCTATAGGAATACATGCATTTGGAGCTCTAAATCAAACACTGTTTGTGCCAGCTGCTTGAAGCTTGACTCACTCAATTAGTTCCCGGTGTGCTCTCTGTGATTGGTTCCCTGGTGAAGTGGTCCTAAGTGGAGGCAAGGAACATTCGCTTTCCTAAGAAAGCATTTAGAGTGCTTCAACAGAGCTCCAAGTTAACTGGAATCTCTGCAAATAATTACTCACCTGATCTTGATGATACTTGTCAGGAAAGATGAGTTTACCAGTTGCACTTAGCTACCCAAATTTCGTTCTTCTAGGTTGAAAAGTTCGTTTGCAGGAACGCTTTTGAATGTTTAGGTTTCACTTCCTTTTCCCTTATAGGGATACATGCATCTGGAATTATACATCAAACACGGTTTACGCTAGCTGCTTGAAACTGAAACTCACTCAACTAGTTCTCAGTGTGATCTCTATGCTTTGTTTTCTGTTGAAGTAACCATAAGCAGAGGAAAGGGAAAGAAACTTTCATTTGAAAGCCTTTGCAGTGATTCCACAGAACTGTGAGTTTCCTGGATTCTCAGCAAATATTTTTTCACCCTAACTTCTTGTTACTCGACAGCAAAGATAAGTAGACCGGTTGCATTTGGCTGCCCAAATTTAGATCTTCTAGGTTGAATAGTTCGTTTGCAGGAACACTTTGAACTTTGAGGTTTCACTTCATTTTCCCCTATAGGGATACATGCATTTGGAACTCTAACTCAAACGCGGTTGGTACTAGCTGCATGAAACTTGACTCACTCAGTTAGTTCTCAGTGCACTCTCTATGCTTTGTTTCCTGTTGAAGTAGCCCTAAACAGAGGCAAGGAAAATATACTTTCATTTGAAAGTGTTTGCAGAGCTTCCACAGAACTCTGAGTTTACTGGAATCTCAGCAAAATTTTTTCACCCCAACTTGATGATACTTGGCAGCAAAGATGAGTATACCGGTTTCACTTGGCTGCCCAAATTTCGTTCTTCAGGGTTGAAGCGTTCGTTTGCAGGAGCACTTTGAATTGTAAGTTTCACTTCCTTTTCCCTTATGTGGATACATGCATTTGGAACTGTATATCCAACACGGTTTGTGCTAGCTTCTTCAAACTTGACTCACTCAATTCGTTCTCGGTGTGCTCTCTATGCTTTGTTCCCTGTGGTAGTAGCTCTAAGCGGAGGCAAGGATCATACACTTTCCTTTGAAAGCATTTGCAAAGCTGCAGAGAACTCTGAGTTTACTGGAATCTCAGCAAATGTTTATTCACCCGAACTTGTTGATACTTTTTAGAAAAAATGTGTATACCAGTTGCTCTTGGCAGCACAAATTTTGTTCTGCTAGGCTGAATCATTCCTTTGCAGGATGACTTGGATCAGTTAGGTTTTACTACATTTTCCCCTTTAGGGATACATGCTTTTGGAAATCGAAATCAAACACGGTTTGTGCTAGCTGCTTGAAAATTGACTCACTGAATGAATTCTCATTGTGCTCTCTATGCTTTGTTACCGGTTTATGTACACCGAAGCAGAGCAGAGAAAAATAAACTTTCCTTTGAAAGTGTTTGTAGAGCATCCACAGAACAGAGTTTACTGGACTCTCAGCAGATATTTTTTCACCCGATCTTGTTGATACTTGGCAGCAAAACTGAGTAGATGAATTGCACTTGGCAGCGCAAATTTCGTCATCTTATGTTGAAGAGTTCCTTTGCAGGAACACTTTGAATTTTCAGGTTTAACTTCTTTTTTCCCTCCAGGAATACATGCATTTGGAATGCTCAATCAAACACAGTTTGTGATACCTGTTTGAAACTTGGCCCACTCAATGACTTCTCAGTGGCTCTTTATGCATTGTCCCCTGCTGAAGTATCCCCAAGCAGAGGCAAGGAAAATACACTTTCTTATGTAGGTGTTTGCAGAGCTTCCACAAAACTCCCAAGTTTACTGGAATTTCAGCGAATATTTTTTCACTTGATCTTGTTGATACGAGGTAAGAAAGATGAGCATACGAGTTGCATTTGGCTGCCAAAATTTCGTTCTTCTACGTTGAAACATTTGCTTTCAGGAAGACATTGAATTTGGGGGGTTTCTCATCATTTTAACCTATAGGAATACATGCATTTGGAGCTCTAAATCAAACAGTGTTTGTGCCAGCTGCTTGAAGCTTGACTCACTCAATTAGTTCCCGGTGTGCTCTCTGTGATTGGTTCCCTGGTGAAGTGGTCCTAAGTGGAGGCAAGGAACATTCGCTTTCCTAAGAAAGCATTTAGAGTGCTTCAACAGAGCTCCAAATTAACTGGAATCTCTGCAAATAATTACTCACCTGATCTTGATGATACTTGTCAGGAAAGATGAGTTTACCAGTTGAACTTAGCTACCCAAATTTCGTTCTTCTAGGTTGAAAAGTTCGTTTGCAGGAACGCTTTTGAATGTTTAGGTTTCACTTCCTTTTCCCTTATAGGGATACATGCATCTGGAATTATACATCAAACACGGTTTACGCTAGCTGCTTGAAACTGAAACTCACTCAACTAGTTCTCAGTGTGATATCTATGCTTTGTTTTCTGTTGAAGTAACCCTAAGCAGAGGCAAGGGAAAGAAACTTTCATTTGAAAGCCTTTGCAGTGATTCCACAGAACTGTGAGTTTCCTGGATTCTCAGCAAATATTTTTTCACCCTAACTTCTTGTTACTCGACAGCAAAGATAAGTAGACCGGTTGCATTTGGCTGCCCAAATTTAGATCTTCTAGGTTGAATAGTTCGTTTGCAGGAACACTTTGAAATTTGAGGTTTCACTTCATTTTCCCCTATAGGGATACATGCATTTGGAACTCTAACTCAAACGCGGTTGGTACTAGCTGCATGAAACTTGACTCACTCAGTTAGTTCTCAGTGCACTCTCTATGCTTTGTTTCCTGTTGAAGTAGCCCTAAGCAGAGGCAAGGAAAATATACTTTCATTTGAAAGTGTTTGCAGAGCTTCCACAGAATTCTGAGTTTACTGGAATCACAGCAAAATTTTTTCACCCGATCTTGATGATACTTGGCAGCAAAGATGAGTATACCGGTTTCACTTGGCTGCCCAAATTTCGTTCTTCAGGGTTGAAGCGTTCGTTTGCAGGAGCACTTTGAATTGTAAGTTTCACTTCCTTTTCCCTTATGGGGATACATGCATTTGGAACTGTATATCCAACACGGTTTGTGCTAGCTTCTTCAAACTTGACTCACTCAATTCGTTCTCGGTGTGCTCTCTATGCTTTGTTCCCTGTGGTAGTAGCTCTAAGCGGAGGCAAGGATCATACACTTTCCTTTGAAAGCATTTGCAAAGCTGCAGAGAACTCTGAGTTTACTGGAATCTCAGCAAATGTTTATTCACCCGAACTTGTTGATACTTGGTAGAAAAAATGTGTATACCAGTTGCTCTTGGCAGCACAAATTTTGTTCCTCTAGGCTGAATCATTCCTTTGCAGGATGACTTGGATCAGTTAGGTTTTACTACATTTTCCCCTATAGGGATACATGCTTTTGGAAATCGAAATCAAACACGGTTTGTGCTAGCTGCTTGAAAATTGACTCACTGAATGAATTCTCATTGTGCTCTCTATGCTTTGTTACCGGTTTATGTACACCGAAGCAGAGCAGAGAAAAATAAACTTTCCTTTGAAAGTGTTTGTAGAGCATCCACAGAACAGAGTTTACTGGACTCTCAGCAGATATTTTTTCACCCGATCTTGTTGATACTTGGCAGCAAAACTGAGTAGATGAATTGCACTTGGCAGCCCAAATTTCGTCATCTTATGTTGAAGAGTTCCTTTGCAGGAACACTTTGAATTTTCAGGTTTAACTTCTTTTTTCCCTCTAGGAATACATGCATTTGGAATGCTCAATCAAACACAGTTTGTGATACCTGTTTGAAACTTGGCCCACTCAATGACTTCTCAGTGGCTCTTTATGCATTGTCCCCTGCTGAAGTATCCCCAAGCAGAGGCAAGGAAAATACACTTTCTTATGTAGGTGTTTGCAGAGCTTCCACAAAACTCCCAAGTTTACTGGAATTTCAGCGAATATTTTTTCACTTGATCTTGTTGATACTAGGTAAGAAAGATGAGCATACGAGTTGCATTTGGCTGCCAAAATTTCGTTCTTCTACGTTGAAACATTTGCTTTCAGGAAGACATTGAATTTGGGGGGTTTCTCATCATTTTAACCTATAGGAATACATGCATTTGGAGCTCTAAATCAAACAGTGTTTGTGCCAGCTGCTTGAAGCTTGACTCACTCAATTAGTTCCCGGTGTGCTCTCTGTGATTGGTTCCCTGGTGAAGTGGTCCTAAGTGGAGGCAAGGAACATTCGCTTTCCTAAGAAAGCATTTAGAGTGCTTCAACAGAGCTCCAAATTAACTGGAATCTCTGCAAATAATTACTCACCTGATCTTGATGATACTTGTCAGGAAAGATGAGTTTACCAGTTGAACTTAGCTACCCAAATTTCGTTCTTCTAGGTTGAAAAGTTCGTTTGCAGGAACGCTTTTGAATGTTTAGGTTTCACTTCCTTTTCCCTTATAGGGATACATGCATCTGGAATTATACATCAAACACGGTTTACGCTAGCTGCTTGAAACTGAAACTCACTCAACTAGTTCTCAGTGTGATATCTATGCTTTGTTTTCTGTTGAAGTAACCCTAAGCAGAGGCAAGGGAAAGAAACTTTCATTTGAAAGCCTTTGCAGTGATTCCACAGAACTGTGAGTTTCCTGGATTCTCAGCAAATATTTTTTCACCCTAACTTCTTGTTACTCGACAGCAAAGATAAGTAGACCGGTTGCATTTGGCTGCCCAAATTTAGATCTTCTAGGTTGAATAGTTCGTTTGCAGGAACACTTTGAAATTTGAGGTTTCACTTCATTTTCCCCTATAGGGATACATGCATTTGGAACTCTAACTCAAACGCGGTTGGTACTAGCTGCATGAAACTTGACTCACTCAGTTAGTTCTCAGTGCACTCTCTATGCTTTGTTTCCTGTTGAAGTAGCCCTAAGCAGAGGCAAGGAAAATATACTTTCATTTGAAAGTGTTTGCAGAGCTTCCACAGAATTCTGAGTTTACTGGAATCACAGCAAAATTTTTTCACCCGATCTTGATGATACTTGGCAGCAAAGATGAGTATACCGGTTTCACTTGGCTGCCCAAATTTCGTTCTTCAGGGTTGAAGCGTTCGTTTGCAGGAGCACTTTGAATTGTAAGTTTCACTTCCTTTTCCCTTATGGGGATACATGCATTTGGAACTGTATATCCAACACGGTTTGTGCTAGCTTCTTCAAACTTGACTCACTCAATTCGTTCTCGGTGTGCTCTCTATGCTTTGTTCCCTGTGGTAGTAGCTCTAAGCGGAGGCAAGGATCATACACTTTCCTTTGAAAGCATTTGCAAAGCTGCAGAGAACTCTGAGTTTACTGGAATCTCAGCAAATGTTTATTCACCCGAACTTGTTGATACTTGGTAGAAAAAATGTGTATACCAGTTGCTCTTGGCAGCACAAATTTTGTTCCTCTAGGCTGAATCATTCCTTTGCAGGATGACTTGGATCAGTTAGGTTTTACTACATTTTCCCCTATAGGGATACATGCTTTTGGAAATCGAAATCAAACACGGTTTGTGCTAGCTGCTTGAAAATTGACTCACTGAATGAATTCTCATTGTGCTCTCTATGCTTTGTTACCGGTTTATGTACACCGAAGCAGAGCAGAGAAAAATAAACTTTCCTTTGAAAGTGTTTGTAGAGCATCCACAGAACAGAGTTTACTGGACTCTCAGCAGATATTTTTTCACCCGATCTTGTTGATACTTGGCAGCAAAACTGAGTAGATGAATTGCACTTGGCAGCCCAAATTTCGTCATCTTATGTTGAAGAGTTCCTTTGCAGGAACACTTTGAATTTTCAGGTTTAACTTCTTTTTTCCCTCTAGGAATACATGCATTTGGAATGCTCAATCAAACACAGTTTGTGATACCTGTTTGAAACTTGGCCCACTCAATGACTTCTCAGTGGCTCTTTATGCATTGTCCCCTGCTGAAGTATCCCCAAGCAGAGGCAAGGAAAATACACTTTCTTATGTAAGTGTTTGCAGAGCTTCCACAAAACTCCCAAGTTTACTGGAATTTCAGCGAATATTTTTTCACTTGATCTTGTTGATACTAGGTAAGAAAGATGAGCATACGAGTTGCCTTTGGCTGCCAAAATTTCGTTCTTCTACGTTGAAACATTTGCTTTCAGGAAGACATTGAATTTGGGGGGTTTCTCATCATTTTAACCTATAGGAATACATGCATTTGGAGCTCTAAATCAAACACTGTTTGTGCCAGCTGCTTGAAGCTTGACTCACTCAATTAGTTCCCGGTGTGCTCTCTGTGATTGGTTCCCTGGTGAAGTGGTCCTAAGTGGAGGCAAGGAACATTCGCTTTCCTAAGAAAGCATTTAGAGTGCTTCAACAGAGCTCCAAGTTAACTGGAATCTCTGCAAATAATTACTCACCTGATCTTGATGATACTTGTCAGGAAAGATGAGTTTACCAGTTGAACTTAGCTACCCAAATTTCGTTCTTCTAGGTTGAAAAGTTCGTTTGCAGGAACGCTTTTGAATGTTTAGTTTTCACTTCCTTTTCCCTTATAGGGATACATGCATCTGGAATTATACATCAAACACGGTTTACGCTAGCTGCTTGAAACTGAAACTCACTCAACTAGTTCTCAGTGTGATCTCTATGCTTTGTTTTCTGTTGAAGTAACCATAAGCAGAGGAAAGGGAAAGAAACTTCATTTGAAAGCCTTTGCAGTGATTCCACAGAACTGTGAGTTTCCTGGATTCTCAGCAAATATTTTTTCACCCTAACTTCTTGTTACTCGACAGCAAAAGATAAGTAGACCGGTTGCATTTGGCTGCCCAAATTTAGATCTTCTAGGTTGAATAGTTCGTTTGCAGGAACACTTTGAACTTTGAGGTTTCACTTCATTTTCCCCTATAGGGATACATGCATTTGGAACTCTAACTCAAACGCGGTTGGTACTAGCTGCATGAAACTTGACTCACTCAGTTAGTTCTCAGTGCACTCTCTATGCTTTGTTTCCTGTTGAAGGTAGCCCTAAACAGAGGCAAGGAAAATATACTTTCATTTGAAAGTGTTTGCAGAGCTTCCACAGAACTCTGAGTTTACTGGAATCTCAGCAAAATTTTTTCACCCCAACTTGATGATACTTGGCAGCAAAGATGAGTATACCGGTTTCACTTGGCTGCCCAAATTTCGTTCTTCAGGTTGAAGCGTTCGTTTGCAGGAGCACTTTGAATTGTAAGTTTCACTTCCTTTTCCCTTATGTGGATACATGCATTTGGAACTGTATATCCAACACGGTTTGTGCTAGCTTCTTCAAACTTGACTCACTCAATTCGTTCTCGGTGTGCTCTCTATGCTTTGTTCCCTGTGGTAGTAGCTCTAAGCGGAGGCAAGGATCATACACTTTCCTTGAAAGCATTTGCAAAGCTGCAGAGAACTCTGAGTTTACTGGAATCTCAGCAAATGTTTATTCACCCGAACTTGTTGATACTTTTTAGAAAAAATGTGTATACCAGTTGCTCTTGGCAGCACAAATTTTGTTCTGCTAGGCTGAATCATTCCTTTGCAGGATGACTTGGATCAGTTAGGTTTTACTACATTTTCCCCTTTAGGGATACATGCTTTTGGAATCGAAATCAAAACACGGTTTGTGCTAGCTGCTTGAAAATTGACTCACTGAATGAATTCTCATTGTGCTCTCTATGCTTTGTTACCGGTTTATGTACACCGAAGCAGAGCAGAGAAAAATTAAACTTTCCTTTGAAAGTGTTTGTAGAGCATCCACAGAACAGAGTTTACTGGACTCTCAGCAGATATTTTTTCACCCGATCTTGTTGATACTTGGCAGCTAAACTGAGTAGATGAATTGCACTTGGCAGCGCAAATTTCGTCATCTTATGTTGAAGAGTTCCTTTGCAGGAACACTTTGAATTTTCAGGTTTAACTTCTTTTTTCCCTCCAGGAATACATGCATTTGGAATGCTCAATCAAACACAGTTTGTGATACCTGTTTGAAACTTGGCCCACTCAATGACTTCTCAGTGGCTCTTTATGCATTGTCCCCTGCTGAAGTATCCCCAAGCAGAGGCAAGGAAAAATACACTTTCTTATGTAGGTGTTTGCAGAGCTTCCACAAACTCCCAAGTTTACTGGAATTTCAGCGAATATTTTTCACTTGATCTTGTTGATACTAGGTAAGAAAGATGAGCATACGAGTTGCATTTGGCTGCCAAAATTTCGTTCTTCTACGTTGAAACATTTGCTTTCAGGAAGACATTGAATTTGGGGGGTTTCTCATCATTTTAACCTATAGGAATACATGCATTTGGAGCTCTAAATCAAACAGTGTTTGTGCCAGCTGCTTTGAAGCTTGACTCACTCAATTAGTTCCCGGTGTGCTCTCTTGTGATTGGTTCCCTGGTGAAGTGGTCCTAAGTGGAGGCAAGGAACATTCGCTTTCCTAAGAAAGCATTTAGAGTGCTTCAACAGAGCTCCAAATTAACTGGAATCTCTGCAAATAATTACTCACCTGATCTTGATGATACTTGTCAGGAAAGATGAGTTTACCAGTTGAACTTAGCTACCCAAATTTCGTTCTTCTAGGTTGAAAAGTTCGTTTGCAGGAACGCTTTTGAATGTTTAGGTTTTCACTTCCTTTTCCCTTATAGGGATACATGCATCTGGAATTATACATCAAACACGGTTTACGCTAGCTGCTTGAAACTGAAACTCACTCAACTAGTTCTCAGTGTGATATCTATGCTTTGTTTTCTGTTGAAGTAACCCTAAGCAGAGGCAAGGGAAAGAAACTTTCATTTGAAAGCCTTTGCAGTGATTCCACAGAACTGTGAGTTTCCTGGATTCTCAGCAAATATTTTTTCACCCTAACTTCTTGTTACTCGACAGCAAAGATAAGTAGACCGGTTGCATTTGGCTGCCCAAATTTAGATCTTCTAGGTTGAATAGTTCGTTTGCAGGAACACTTTGAAATTTGAGGTTTCACTTCATTTTCCCCTATAGGGATACATGCATTTGGAACTCTAACTCAAACGCGGTTGGTACTAGCTGCATGAAACTTGACTCACTCAGTTAGTTCTCAGTGCACTCTCTATGCTTTGTTTCCTGTTGAAGTAGCCCTAAGCAGAGGCAAGGAAAATATACTTTCATTTGAAAGTGTTTGCAGAGCTTCCACAGAATTCTGAGTTTACTGGAATCACAGCAAAAATTTTTTCACCCGATCTTGATGATACTTGGCAGCAAAGATGAGTATACCGGTTTCACTTGGCTGCCCAAATTTCGTTCTTCAGGGTTGAAGCGTTCGTTTGCAGGAGCACTTTGAATTGTAAGTTTTCACTTCCTTTTCCCTTATGGGGATACATGCATTTGGAACTGTATATCC
Source organism: Marmota flaviventris (assembly GCF_047511675.1). NCBI lineage: Eukaryota > Metazoa > Chordata > Mammalia > Rodentia > Sciuridae > Marmota > Marmota flaviventris. Next base: position 9,913 of record NW_027288064.1, read on the forward strand.
AACACGGTTTGTGCTAGCTTCTTCAAACTTGACTCACTCAATTCGTTCTCGGTGTGCTCTCTATGCTTTGTTCCCTGTGGTAGTAGCTCTAAGCGGAGGCAAGGATCATACACTTTCCTTTGAAAGCATTTGCAAAGCTGCAGAGAACTCTGAGTTTACTGGAATCTCAGCAAATGTTTATTCACCCGAACTTGTTGATACTTTTTAGAAAAAATGTGTATACCAGTTGCTCTTGGCAGCACAAATTTTGTTCCTCTAGGCTGAATCATTCCTTTGCAGGATGACTTGGATCAGTTAGGTTTTACTACATTTTCCCCTATAGGGATACATGCTTTTGGAAATCGAAATCAAACACGGTTTGTGCTAGCTGCTTGAAATTGACTCACTGAATGAATTCTCATTGTGCTCTCTATGCTTTGTTACCGGTTTATGTACACCGAAGCAGAGCAGAGAAAAATAAACTTTCCTTTGAAAGTGTTTGTAGAGCATCCACAGAACAGAGTTTACTGGACTCTCAGCAGATATTTTTTCACCCGATCTTGTTGATACTTGGCAGCAAAACTGAGTAGATGAATTGCACTTGGCAGCCCAAATTTCGTCATCTTAAGTTGAAGAGTTCCTTTGGCAGGAACACTTTTGAATTTTCAGGTTTAACTTTTTTTTCCCTCTAGGAATACATGCATTTGGAATGCTCAATCAAACACAGTTTGTGATACCTGTTTGAAACTTGGCCCACTCAATGACTTCTCAGTGGCTCTTTATGCATTGTCCCCTGCTGAAGTATCCCCAAGCAGAGGCAAGGAAAATACACTTTCTTATGTAAGTGTTTGCAGAGCTTCCACAAAACTCCCAAGTTTACTGGAATTTCAGCGAATATTTTTTCACTTGATCTTGTTGATACTAGGTAAGAAAGATGAGCATACGAGTTGCCTTTGGCTGCCAAAATTTCGTTCTTCTACGTTGAAACATTTGCTTTCAGGAAGACATTGAATTTGGGGGGTTTCTCATCATTTTAACCTATAGGAATACATGCATTTGGAGCTCTAAATCAAACCACTGTTTGTGCCAGCTGCTTGAAGCTTGACTCACTCAATTAGTTCCCGGTGTGCTCTCTGTGATTTGGTTCCCTGGTGAAGTGGTCCTAAGTGGAGGCAAGGAACATTCGCTTTCCTAAGAAAGCATTTAGAGTGCTTCAACAGAGCTCCAAGTTAACTGGAATCTCTGCAAATAATTACTCACCTGATCTTGATGATACTTGTCAGGAAAGATGAGTTTACCAGTTGAACTTAGCTACCCAAATTTCGTTCTTCTAGGTTGAAAAGTTCGTTTGCAGGAACGCTTTTGAATGTTTAGTTTTCACTTCCTTTTCCCTTATAGGGATACATGCATCTGGAATTATACATCAAACACGGTTTACGCTAGCTGCTTGAAACTGAAACTCACTCAACTAGTTCTCAGTGTGATCTCTATGCTTTGTTTTCTGTTGAAGTAACCATAAGCAGAGGAAAGGGAAAGAAACTTTCATTTGAAAGCCTTTGCAGTGATTCCACAGAACTGTGAGTTTCCTGGATTCTCAGCAAATATTTTTTCACCCTAACTTCTTGTTACTCGACAGCAAAGATAAGTAGACCGGTTGCATTTGCTGCCCAAATTTAGATCTTCTAGGTTGAATAGTTCGTTTGCAGGAACACTTTGAACTTTGAGGTTTCACTTCATTTTCCCCTATAGGGATACATGCATTTGGAACTCTAACTCAAACGCGGTTGGTACTAGCTGCATGAAACTTGACTCACTCAGTTAGTTCTCAGTGCACTCTCTATGCTTTGTTTCCTGTTGAAGTAGCCCTAAACAGAGGCAAGGAAAATATACTTTCATTTGAAAGTGTTTGCAGAGCTTCCACAGAACTCTGAGTTTACTGGAATCTCAGCAAAATTTTTTCACCCCAACTTGATGATACTTGGCAGCAAAGATGAGTATACCGGTTTCACTTGGCTGCCCAAATTTCGTTCTTCAGGGTTGAAGCGTTCGTTTGCAGGAGCACTTTGAATTGTAAGTTTCACTTCCTTTTCCTTATGTGGATACATGCATTTGGAACTGTATATCCAACACGGTTTGTGCTAGCTTCTTCAAACTTGACTCACTCAATTCGTTCTCGGTGTGCTCTCTATGCTTTGTTCCCTGTGGTAGTAGCTCTAAGCGGAGGCAAGGATCATACACTTTCCTTTGAAAGCATTTGCAAAGCTGCAGAGAACTCTGAGTTTACTGGAATCTCAGCAAATGTTTATTCACCCGAACTTGTTGATACTTTTTAGAAAAAATGTGTATACCAGTTGCTCTTGGCAGCACAAATTTTGTTCTGCTAGGCTGAATCATTCCTTTGCAGGATGACTTGGATCAGTTAGGTTTTACTACATTTTCCCCTTTAGGGATACATGCTTTTGGAAATCGAAATCAAACACGGTTTGTGCTAGCTGCTTGAAAATTGACTCACTGAATGAATTCTCATTGTGCTCTCTATGCTTTGTTACCGGTTTATGTACACCGAAGCAGAGCAGAGGAAAAATAAACTTTCCTTTGAAAGTGTTTGTAGAGCATCCACAGAACAGAGTTTACTGGACTCTCAGCAGATATTTTTTCACCCGATCTTGTTGATACTTGGCAGCAAAACTGAGTAGATGAATTGCACTTGGCAGCGCAAATTTCGTCATCTTATGTTGAAGAGTTCCTTTGCAGGAACACTTTGAATTTTCAGGTTTAACTTCTTTTTTCCCTCCAGGAATACATGCATTTGGAATGCTCAATGAAACACAGTTTGTGATACCTGTTTGAAACTTGGCCCACACAATGGACTTCTCAGTGGCTCTTTATGCATTGTCCCTGCTGAAGTATCCCCAAGCAGAGGCAAGGAAAATACACTTTCTTATGTAGGTGTTTGCAGAGCTTCCACAAAACTCCCAAGTTTACTGGAATTTCAGCGAATATTTTTGCACTTGATCTTGTTGATACTAGGTAAGAAAGATGAGCATACCAGTTGCATTTGGCTGCCAAAATTTTGTTCTTCTACGTTGAAACATTTGCTTTCAGGAAGACATTGAATTTGGGGGGTTTCTCATCATTTAACCTATAGGAATACATTGCATTTGGAGCTCTAAATCAAACACTGTTTGTGCCAGCTGCTTGAAGCTTGACTCACTCAATTAGTTCCCGGTGTGCTCTCTGTGATTGGTTCCCTGGGTGAAGTGGTCCTAAGTGGAGGCAAGGAACATTCGCTTTCCTAAGAAAGCATTTAGAGTGCTTCAACAGAGCTCCAAGTTAACTGGAATCTCTGCAAAATAATTACTCACCTGATCTTGATGATACTTGTCAGGAAAGATGAGTTTACCAGTTGCACTTAGCTACCCAAATTTCGTTCTTCTAGGTTGAAAAGTTTCGTTTGCAGGAAGGCTTTTGAATGTTTAGGTTTCACTTCCTTTTCCCTTATAGGGATACATGCATCTGGAATTATACATCAAATACGGTTTACGCTAGCTGCTTGAAACTGAAACTCACTCAACTAGTTCTCAGTGTGATCTCTATGCTTTGTTTTCTGTTGAAGTAACCCTAAGCAGAGGCAAGGGAAAGAAACTTTCATTTGAAAGCCTTTGCAGTGATTCCACAGAACTGTGAGTTTCCTGGATTCTCAGCAAATATTTTTTCACCCTAACTTCTTGTTACTCGAACAGCAAAGATAAGTAGACCGGTTGCATTTGGCTGCCCAAATTTAGATCTTCTAGGTTGAATAGTTCGTTTGCAGGAACACTTTGAAATTTGAGGTTTCACTTCATTTTCCCTATAGGGATACAGGTATTTGGAACTCTAACTCAAACGCGGTTGGTACTAGCTGCATGAAACTTGATCACTCAGTTAGTTCTCAGTGCACTCTCTATGCTTTGTTTCCTGTTGAAGTAGCCCTAAGCAGAGGCAAGGAAATATACTTTCATTTGAAAGTGTTTGCAGAGCTTCCACAGAACTCTGAGTTTACTGGAATCTCAGCAAAATTTTTTCACCCGATCTTGCTGATACTTGGCAGCAAAGATGAGTATACCGGTTTCACTTGGCTGCCCAAATTTCGTTCTTCAGGGTTGAAGCGTTCGTTTGCAGGAGCACTTTGAATTGTAAGTTTCACTTCCTTTTCCCTTATGGGGATACATGCATTTGGAACTGTATATCCAACACGTTTGTGCTAGCTTCTTCAAACTTGACTCACTCAATTCATACTCGGTGTGCTCTCTATGCTTTGTTCCCTGTGGTAGTAGCTCTAAGCGGAGGCAAGGAACATACAACTTTCATTTGAAAGCATTTGCAAAGCTGCAGAGAACTCTGAGTTTACTGGAATCTCAGCAAATGTTTATTCACCCGAACTTGTTGATACTTGGTAGAAAAAATGTGTATACCAGTTGCTCTTGGCAGCACAAATTTTGTTCTGCTAGGCTGAATCATTCCTTTGCAGGATGACTTGGATCAGTTAGGTTTTACTACATTTTCCCCTTTAGGGATACATGCTTTTGGAAATCGAAATCAAACACGGTTTGTGCTAGCTGCTTGAAAATTGACTCACTGAATGAATTCTCATTGTGCTCTCTATGCTTTGTTACCGGTTTATGTACACCGAAGCAGAGCAGAGAAAAATAAACTTTCATTTGAAAGTGTTTGTAGAGCATCCACAGAACAGAGTTTACTGGACTCTCAGCAGATATTTTTTCACCCGATCTTGTTGATACTTGGCAGCAAAACTGAGTAGATGAATTGCACTTGGCAGCGCAAATTTCGTCATCTTATGTTGAAGAGTTCCTTTGCATGAACACTTTGAATTTTCAGGTTTAACTTCTTTTTTCCCTCTAGGAATACATGCTTTTGGAATGCTCAATGAAACACAGTGTGTGATACCTGTTTGAAACTTGGCCCACACAATGACTTCTCAGTGGCTCTTTATGCATTGTCCCCTGCTGAAGTATCCCCACGCAGAGGCAAGGAAAATACACTTTCTTATGTAGGTGTTTGCAGAGCTTCCACAAAACTCCCAAGTTTACTGGAATTTCAGCGAATATTTTTGCACTTGATCTTGTTGATACTAGGTAAGAAAGATGAGCATACCAGTTGCATTTGGCTGCCAAAATTTTGTTCTTCTACGTTGAAACATTTGCTTTCAGGAAGACATTGAATTTGGGGGGTTTCTCATCATTTTAACCTATAGGAATACATGCATTTGGAGCTCTAAATCAAACACTGTTTGTGCCAGCTGCTTGAAGCTTGACTCACTCAATTAGTTCCCGGTGTGCTCTCTGTGATTGGTTCCCTGGTGAAGTGGTCCTAAGTGGAGGCAAGGAACATTCGCTTTCCTAAGAAAGCATTTAGAGTGCTTCAACAGAGCTCCAAGTTAACTGGAATCTCTGCAAATAATTACTCACCTGATCTTGATGATACTTGTAAGGAAAGATGTGTTTACCAGTTGCACTTAGCTACCCAAATTTCATTCTTCTAGGTTGAAAAGTTCGTTTGCAGGAACGCTTTTGAATGTTTAGGTTTCACTTCCTTTTCCCTTATAGGGATACATGCATCTGGAATTATACATCAAACACGGTTTACGCTAGCTGCTTGAAACTGAAACTCACTCAACTAGTTCTCAGTGTGATCTCTATGCTTTGTTTTCTGTTGAAGTAACCCTAAGCAGAGGCAAGGGAAAGAAACTTTCATTTGAAAGCCTTTGCAGTGATTCCACAGAACTGTGAGTTTCCTGGATTCTCAGGAAATATTTTTTCACCCTAAATTCTTGTTACTCGACAGCAAAGATAAGTAGACCGGTTGCATTTGGCTGCCCAAATTTAGATCTTCTAGGTTGAATAGTTCGTTTGCAGGAACACTTTGAAATTTGAGGTTTCACTTCATTTTCCCCTATAGGGATACATGCATTTGGAACTCTAACTCAAACGGGGTTGGTACTAGCTGCATGAAACTTGACTCACTCAGTTAGTTCTCAGTGCACTCTCTATGCTTTGTTTCCTGTTGAAGTAGCCCTAAGCAGAGGCAAGGAAAATATACTTTCATTTGAAAGTGTTTGCAGAGCTTCCACAGAACTCTGAGTTTCCTGGAATCTCAGCAAAATTTTTTCACCCGATCTTGATGATACTTGGCAGCAAAGATGAGTATACCGGTTTCACTTGGCTGCCCAAATTTCGTTCTTCAGAGTTGAAGCGTTCGTTTGCAGGAGCACTTTGTATTTTAAGTTTCACTTCCTTTTCCCTTATGGGGATACATGCATTTGGAACTCTATATCCAACACGGTTTGTGCTAGCTTCTTCAAACTTGACTCACTCAATTCGTTCTCGGTGTGCTCTCTATGCTTTGTTCCCTGTGGTAGTAGCTCTAAGCGGAGGCAAGGAACATACACTTTCATTTGAAAGCATTTGCAAAGCTGCAGAGAACTCTGAGTTTACTGGAATCTCAGCAAATGTTTATTCACCCCAACTTGTTGATACTTGGTAGAAAAAATGTGTATACCAGTTGCTCTTGGCAGCACAAATTTGTTCTGCTAGGCTGAATCATTGCTTTGCAGGATGACTTGGATCAGTTAGGTTTTACTACATTTTCCCCTATAGGGATACATGCTTTTGGAAATCGAAATCAAACACGGTTTGTGCTAGCTGCTTGAAAATTGACTCACTGAATGAATTCTCATTGTGCTCTCTATGCTTTGTTACCGGTTTATGTACAGCGAAGTAGAGCAGAGAAAAATAAACTTTCATTTGAAAGTGTTTGTAGAGCATCCACAGAACAGAGTTTACTGGACTCTCAGCAGATATTTTTTCACCCGATCTTGTTGATACTTGGCAGCAAAACTGAGTAGGTGAGTTGCACTTGGCAGCCCAAATTTCGTCATCTTATGTTGAAGAGTTCCTTTGCAGGAACACTTTGAATTTCCAGGTTTAACTTCTTTTTTCCCTATAGGAATATATGCATTTGGAATGCTCAATCAAACACAGTTTGTGATACCTGTTTGAAACTTGGCCCACTCAATAACTTCTCAGTGGCTCTTTATGCATTGTCCCCTGCTGAAGTATCCCCAAGCAGAGGCAAGGAAAATACACTTTCTTATGTAGGTGTTTGCAGAGCTTCCACAAAACTCCCAAGTTTACTGGAATTTCAGCGAATATTTTTTCACTTGATCTTGTTGATACTAGGTAAGAAAGATGAGCATACCAGTTGCATTTGGCTGCCAAAAATTTCGTTCTTCTACGTTGAAACATTTGCTTTCAGGAAGACATTGAATTTGGGGGGTTTCTCATCATTTTAACCTATAGGAATACATGCATTTGGAGCTCTAAATCAAACACTGTTTGTGCCAGCTGCTTGAAGCTTGACTCACTCAATTAGTTCCCGGTGTGCTCTCTGTGATTGGTTCCCTGGTGAAGTGGTCCTAAGTGGAGGCAAGGAACATTCGCTTTCCTAAGAAAGCATTTAGAGTGCTTCAACAGAGCTCCAAGTTAACTGGAATCTCTGCAAATAATTACTCACCTGATCTTGATGATACTTGTCAGGAAAGATGAGTTTACCAGTTGCACTTAGCTACCCAAATTTCGTTCTTCTAGGTTGAAAAGTTCGTTTGCAGGAACGCTTTTGAATGTTTAGGTTTCACTTCATTTCCCTTATAGGGACACATGCATCTGGAATTATACATCAAACACGTTTACGCTAGCTGCTTGAAACTGAAACTCACTCAACTAGTTCTCAGTGTGATCTCTATGCTTTGTTTTCTGTTGAAGTAACCCTAAGCAGAGGCAAGGGAAAGAAACTTTCATTTGAAAGCCTTTTGCAGTGATTCCACAGAACTTGAGTTTCCTGGATTCTCAGCAAATATTTTTTCACCCTAACTTCTTGTTACTCGACAGCAAAGATAAGTAGACCGGTTGCATTTGGCTGCCCAAATTTAGATCTTCTAGGTTCAATAGTTCGTTTGCAGGAACACTTTGAAATTTGAGGTTTCACTTCATTTTCCCCTATAGGGATACATGCATTTGGAACTCTAACTCAAACGGGGTTGGTACTAGCTGCATGAAACTTGACTCACTCAGTTAGTTCTCAGTGCACTCTCTATGCTTTGTTTCCTGTTGAAGTAGCCCTAAGCCGAGGCAAGGAAAATATACTTTCATTTGAAAGTGTTTGCAGAGCTTCCACAGAACTCTGAGTTTCCTGGAATCTCAGCAAAAATTTTTTCACCCGATCTTGATGATACTTGGCAGCAAAGATGAGTATACCATTTTCACTTGGCTGCCCAAATTTCGTTCTTCAGGGTTGAAGCGTTCGTTTGCAGGAGCACTTTGAATTGTAAGTTTCACTTCCTTTTCCCTTATGGGGATACATGCATTTGGAACTGTATATCCAACACGTTTGTGCTAGCTTCTTCAAACTTGACTCACTCAATTCGTTCTCGGTGTGCTCTCTATGCTTTGTTCCCTGGTGGTAGTAGCTCTAAGCGGAGGCAAGGAACATACACTTTCCTTTGAAAGCATTTGCAAAGCTGCAGAGAACTCTGAGTTTACTGGAATCTCAGCAAATGTTTATTCACCCGAACTTGTTGATACTTGGTAGAAAAAAATGTGTATACCAGTTGCTCTTGGCAGCACAAATTTTGTTCCGCTAGGCTGAAT